>NW_019214048.1:218531-356520 GCF_002532875.2 Varroa jacobsoni | reverse complement strand
TATATGCCATCGTCCGTGTTTTTACCAAAAAATTGTTCACATAAGAACCTATAAATATTGGTCTTGTCGTTGTTCTTTTCCTCCGTAATAAGGATTTTTTGTCCGTTCATATTCTTTGAATAGGCGATAATATGTGTATAATAATCTGTAATGAAAGTAATATTGGTAAGGTCGACAAGCGTAGTCCTATCTGTTATTATTAGAATGTTACTAGTTGTAATCTTACAAAATAACCGAAGTGTAGCCATATCTATGGTATATATATATATACATATTGAGTGGTTCCTGTTTATCTGTTTTTATGTAGATCTATGTATACACGTGTATGTGTACGATCATCGTCTGTGTTCAGATTGATTGTGTAATTCTAGTTACTATATGGCTATTCTTTTGAACCTGCCTAATCCGCTTGAGGTTTTCTTTCGTCTTTGTTTATTATGGACGCTGCCTAATTGACAGATGCTGCTTCCGAATATACACATACACTCAAATCAGTTGGGTCGACTATGCTCTACATTGGTTATAACATGTGGCCTGTAAGCTGACATAGCTCTAGATTAAACGAGCTCGAAGTCTACCTTTATCTTTGCCTAGATGCAGGCATGCGAATGTTCGTACGAGTCCATCTGTGAGAAGGCGTATACTAGCTAATTATCTTCAAGTAAGAGTTTATCTGTTCTTGTGTTCTACTTACAGTTAATCTACTTCGAGAATTAAGAAAACTATTTTCTTCCGTCGACAGATGAAGTGCCAATGTTTCGTGTTAGTCTTGTGTTTTGCAAGAAGAGATATCTACGCAAGGGATAAGCTAAGTAAAACACTAATCTACGTTGTTTTGTTTACGTGTAATTATAGCTAACAAATTCACTGTTGAATTTTGAATAGAAAAATAGAAAATCACAAATGGTTATGACGCAAAATGGTCTAGTACTCTTCTCCTGCTTAACGTTTTCACAAATATTATTTTTATACACGTACGTTAGTGTGCAGGTGGTAATACCTTCATTTATTCGACTGCTGAAAAATGCGAATCTATCTCTTCTCATCTACATCTCTCATTTACTTGAAAAGTCATGTAACGATTTTGGTTAATCTGTCCTTGGCCTATACCATGCTTGTTTTGTGCCTATTTTGTTTTTTTAATCCATCTAGATACATGAGTCCTCGTTTGAAGTTGATCTAGACATTTCGGGTCTACCTACAGCGATATCCGGAGCCGGTACTCATGATACCTTCACACCATAACAACAGTACATGGTCATCATTTGCTGTGCGTTATGGCCTTCAAAAACAAAATAGTAGTCCGCCATTTTTTTCTCTTTACGCAATTGTTTGTGCTGGTGTTTTGATTATTAATGAAAAACGATTTTCTTTAAATTGATTGCTTCTTCAAGCCAACTTTGGCGCACTGTTTGTATCCCAACAGCTGTAGCTTACAACAGTGTAAATTGTGGTTTGTTTTTTTATGAGAATACTGCGTACTCTATAGGTTCTATGCATTGTATTTACTGTAGGGAAGAAAAGTGTATGAGGTTTACAACTGTGATAATCCGTATGCTGTTCTAATTCATGCTAAATTATTTCGGGTTTTGTGTAGCTGTTGTGCCCAAATATATATATATATACACACATATGTATATATACGTGTGTGTGTGTATGTGTGTGTGTGCAAGTTATTGTCGTAGAAATACTGATACAACACATCGTTTGTATGCTTTGTAGAAAACCCTATGGTTTGAACAGCCTTCGCTGCATTTTAGCGTCTTTATATACTAATTATGGATATTTTTGTGCCATTATATTGGTGATCTTCTTTATACGAACGATATTATTAGTGGTACTGTGGTTATTTATGGTTCCGTTATATATTGTAATAATAACAAATAGCAAAAATCATAATAACGATTAATATATAGTTGCTGTATGGAAGTAATATCAAGTAGCACTAATTTTATTATTATTATTGGAATTTTTATTATTCGTTACTTTTTCCGGTCTCTCCGTCGACCAGGATCGATGCATTAAACAAATTAGTAGGTGCTGGTGATGTCATACTCATAACTGTGTAATCGTATCTTATTTTTTCTACCCGATCTAACGCTTCGTCCTTAAACTTTCACTGATCATCAAAGGGATATATATATATATATATATATATATATATATATATGTATATATATATATATGTATATATAGAATTCACATGTTAAAATTGTGTTCACTTGAAAATCTCTTGTCCCCTCTACCGACCTGAGCTACAGTTTGTATCTAGTTTATAAAGTCTTTAAGGCAAAGATATGTCGGTGGGTGGTTGCACCATCGTGAATCTTCGAGGGATTCTGCTTATTGTGCTACGGAAAAGTCCTCCATCTTCAATCCAGGTGATAGTCGCTGGCCAAAGTTTGTCTTCTTAATCGCTAAATACACAACAGCAGTCTTCTCGATTGGCACTGCCAGATACTATTATCATCTGTTGCACTTGCTTTTTATTGGTTAGGTATGTTAGTTTTATTCGTACGACCCTCTTCCTCTAGACCTTTATTATAAATGTCCGCCGCCAGAATGTATACATTTGGATATTTATATACGAAACTCGATTCTTGTTCAGATAGATAGGTTGCCAGGCTTTTGGTGTAGCTGAAAATAGATTGAAGCAAGCTAGCGGGAATAACATGGGAGCTGACTGTTACGGTTTGGGAATGACTGTTTTCCAATGTTCAGTCTATCAGTGTCGGTAGAGGTGACTGTTGCTGAGGTTTCGGAGGCTAAATCTTGGTATCTTGATTTGAGTGGTTGGCCCTTGCTTTTTGTTGTCGGATAGACGGTTCTTCTTTCGCCAGATTCGTAGAGTTCGATGTTGACTGCACAGCGTAGGTTCCCTTAGGAACTCAGCAGCTTGGAGGTCTTTTCCTGCGCCACCTTGACCCTCATATTGACCGAGTCCGCCTAGAGGGGGAGAAGGTAATACTTTTGCTTAGCTTGAACTGAACTCATCCAAAAATCTGCGTCTTTCTCTGGCAGTGCGCACAAAAACATCAGAGCGCTCGTTATTCGTTTCTACTGTCATCCGCTTTCCATGAAAAGAAGTAAAGTATTAGGCTAAAACCGAACTAGGCATCTCTGTTTTTTAGTGGGTATCAATGTCAAATACGAATTAGCGATTATCTAGATATGAATAGTCTCATTAATTTTTATCTCCTATGTTTTAATGTGTACGTTCCTTTGTTGCACGTTGAATCATGTGCATAATTTCAGGGTCACGCTGTATTCTTTAAGCTTATGAAAGGAATCAATCTACTCGAACAGATAGTCGAAAAACACTTCAGTCTATAGGTCAATACATGCCTATATTCACATAACGATTATGGAATCAGTAGGAGATCCAAAAAGATGTACAACAAGGAATATCTACACCGCGGTTATTTATATTGTTAGCAATTAGTAGTAGTGGTAATATTTCAATTGGGAGTGACGAAGCGCAACACCTCCACTACGTCGTCAACTGCAGAAGAACTTCAGAGAAAAATAAAACGTCGTGGGCGAGCCGGTGTTGGCTCACCTGCCCATACGAAGCCATCGTCGAACGTATTGCACGAAATACATAAAGATAATGGTGTTGACGAAAAACCAGATACCAGACACATGACGCCAGGTTAGTGGAATCAATTGCTAATTAAAATCATTGTAGCAAGCTCATCATTCATGTCATTAATGATAACAACAATATTAGCGGAATTAGCAGTCCATTATCAAGTTGATTGGTTAGTCGGGTCTTCATCAGTCATTGCAGTTAATTAGTACATTATAATAACAGTAGCAACATGAAAAATATATACAATTCTACCTTAATTGTTGGTAAACGATTACCGAAGTTTATGATCATAAATGTGTGATCATAATGTATACAGTTACCATGTACAATGCGAGAGAACCAGCATCTCATATAGTAGTCCACATATTAGACAAGAGTCGAATATAAAGATAGAGCATATATATATATATATATATATCTGTGCGACTTTGGGTCACAGACGTTTCTCAGGTGGTTACAATGGCATGTGCCCGCACATGTAATAAACAGCTACACAATACAGTCACAATCAGTGAGTATAATAATCAAATTATTACAAATGATAAATGTGTAGGTAGCAAACAGCTGCACACGATGATTAAGAGATAGTCTGAACACCGATAGGCTTATGTGACAGAGGACCATCAACATATCTAGTGTAGCAATGTACATTTATACATATATGAATATAATGCACACGTAACTATATATATATATGTATGAAGGGTGGCAGACGAAAATTGAGTACGATGCAGCAGCCGGTACAATGACCGCTATTGTTGGCTGTAATTCAATGTCACTAGGTCCGTTGGCCTAGTACAACCTTTTAACATTGAAAATACGAAAACGCGTTCGGGATAGTGACATCATCCCAGTCAGTCACATTAGTGAAAACTAGTTAACCACATAATGCTACTATAAAGTTATAAATACCTGACGATTAGTTGAGGAGTACGATGGAAACAGTTTGGTCTTCTAGATAGAAAAAAGCTCTTTGTGTAGAAATGAAAAGGAATAGTACGTCAACAAAAGGCAAAACGTACGAAAACAAGCCAACAGGTAAGCAGGTTTAATCAGCTAGAAATGCTCTCACATGCAGCCTATAACATGCGCGTTTTGCTAAGATATGAACCACAGCACGAAAGATGTCAACGAGATATGCTAAATGAAGGATTAGTTCAAAGCATCGACAAATGAGCCGTCTATGTTCCCAATGCTGCATGCAACGAATGTAAACATACTATAATTGATTATTTATCTATCGGTCTATCTGCCTATCTATCGTACCGGGCAAGTAGGTACCCAAATGCACCACTGTCATTATGACACCTTTTGTATTAAAGCTAAGGAAACCTTCGAGAACCAGCTGTCGTTCCGTCAACATACTACCACAAACAATAAGGATACATGCCGAAACTACAGGAAAAATATTTTCAAAGAAAGCCTGTTATATAATTTAAGTTATGGTATAAGATTAGGAAGTAAGGATCGGCTTCTGTAAGCAAGAGCTAGGATATTTGGGATCCTAGTGGATCTACTTCGATTTCCTTCATCGTAAGAAAAATAAACAAGCGGATGACAGGCCTCTGACAATCATATACGCTTGAATCTATTAGACAGCGGCTATAGCATCGCGTCTCACGAAGCGAGGTGGAGCGGGCTTGCTCTCTGTTATTGCTGTTCTCGCTGGCGATTTCTGACGTTGAAAAGTTAGCTGATATGGGTAATAGTTGAGAATGTTGAACAGCTGTTCTTAGTTCTTCAGAATAAAAGAAGTATTGGATCTCTGACGAATGATCTGGCTCACTCGCTGGCTTGTTGTCGACGTCACTGCCATACACGAAGTGACACATCGCGGTTATAACTAGTAGACTAACAGTGATATAACCAGCATTTTCTTACCAAAGACAAATGATGCTATGAAGTTGAAATGCTAAAGTATGACTGATTAGTGAAGATATCAAACTATGATCATAGTAAGCAGGATAATGATGGTGATGATGACGATGTTATTGATTAATGAAGTTGTAGTGTTTGGAAGATTCTCACGGACAAATTTTTCTTTAACTTGAAAGCACGCGTTGCAGTACGTACAAACATGTATACTGACGGGACAGCATTAAACCTTTTATTTTCTATAAAAAAAAAAAACGCAATTTGGTGACGTTCGTTGTATCTCTTAGTGGGAGAGAACATTATTATCTGTAGAAGAAGAATAGGGCAATGGATTTGCTATTACCTAGGAAATAAAATTTCAAGGTTACAACACAACACTGACGCATATCAGCAGATCTTTAGAAGTGAAAACAAATTGGTCAAGGGGAATGAGTCGCGTAGGTACAGTAAACGTGAGTGGGATGAAGTGTGTAAGTGGTGCCGAAGTTAAGGACATTCTTGTGTACGCCACGAGAATCGGTGGAAATGACCAACACGGGGGCTTATAGCTCGGGTGGGCACAAACACCAACTAGGCGTAAGGGATGACGAGGGCAAAGATGTATTGCACGTCTGATACTGTACAGAGTGTCGTCGAAAGTAGTACACTTGATAGGGGGGAGCTAGTGGAATAGTTTGAAGTATGGGTATTTGTGATGACTATATTCAGCCAGTTTCTTTTCAATGACGACGACGACGACGGCGGCAAAAAAGGAAGGAATGAATCTTGATGGGGGTGAAGTAGGCATTGATCGCTTCCCGGGGTCGGTCCGGTAGCAACTGCAACCAGCCTTGATATTGGCGCAAGTTACTTACCTTCTGGTTTATTCTGTCGATCTGTCGGTTCTGCGACTCAATCTCGCTTCCCATGTCGATGGCCATGTTACGCAGATTGCCGATCATAGTCGACACCTGACCCATATTTTCCTCCATCTCCTTCTCTCTATCGTCGTTTGTGATCCTGTTGAACATTATATATATATATATTTTTTTTTTTCAATTAAGACCAGCAAAACGCAAAAAACAAAATGAAAGAAAAACGGACAGGCGCGCATGGTTCGCCGGGATATCAGCCGACCCAAAAAAACGACGCCACGTGAAGAAAAATTGAGTTAGAACATGTTCATATGCGATTTGTATTTAAAGTACGTACAAAATCATAAATTGACATAGTTACATTATATAAATAGTGACAATCATAATATTAATTAGCTCCGCCTAGAAAATTTGTCCAACATAATACATAATTTACGTTTTCTAGACCCTTTAGTACGGTGCTTTTAATACAACTATAGTGTATCACACTGAAAAAATATCCACAACTATCAAGCTGTGGACGGGATTAGAGGGCTATACCTCGTTGCTAAAAAACCATCCATTAGTAGTAATAGGACCACACCGCAATGCGCGCGCTTTTTCAAACATCCTTTATACCAGTGTCACTTTATTTTTATGCAGAGGCGCAATAGGAGAGGATCATTCGAAAGGATACACGGCACACTTTGAGGCTGGCACTACATCGCAGAGTCCCTTCTGCGCCAGATGTTTATCGACCTCTTCCGTGAAACACGACAGAATATAAAACTGCGTTCAATGTATGGTACCTTTATTTCTTATATTACTGCGTTCGTATTTGCTTGTCAAATTGCTTTTCAAGATGGCCGTATTAGAGTGTATTTTGGACGTTTAATTCAATTTTGTATCACTATAGTTAACGGGCAGGTGAAGTTGGGCCGCTCTGTCTGGTCTGCGTTAATTAATTGATAAAAAATGGAATAACTGTCAACTGCCACAAATGCAGCTACATATTGAGAGATAGGAAGGGAGAGAGTGAAATGAGCTTGTCGTCGGTTAGTGCGAATCGCTCCGTATACCCTGTCAGTGGGACGACAAGTTTATCGCATGCTTGATATTGGATAATGGCACGATAACGGATAAAGTACCATCACCAAATCTTAAAATTTAAAAATCCGCGGGGAGAGGCTGACGTTTGTAACAGAAATGAGAGGTTTAGTTTCAAGTTAATGGAGTCCGCACGTTTCTTCGCACGCTCTCAAAAATTCCCGTTTGGCCGCTACTAACAATGGTTCAAACCGTGTAAATGATACTTGTTCAAAGGTGTCAATAGTTTATTGAGTTTTTTAAGTTCGTTGTTTCACCCAAAATATAATGAATAATAGCAACACAACTCAATTATCGTTTCTACTGATGTCGGAAGTTTAAGAAATTTGCCCGAAATTAGGGGGTTACAACCAACAAAGATCAAAAGAACGGTATGCTGCAAAGCTAACTAAAAAACATTAAGCCAATATTACCCTGTGTAAATTTCAGATCTATTCCAAATTATTATTACCTTATACGTATAAAGTAATGCGGGGTATACATATTTTTCGGCACTCAACGCAACTCGTCACTGGGATTACCCAGCACAAAGGCCTTGATACTCCGCCTTCATCCATGCTAGTTAGTTAGAAGTCTGTCTTTGTTGCATAGCTAAATTAAAACTAAATTAAAAAATGGACTAACTAATGCTGTAAATACGTCGAAACTGACTCATAATCGGTAATAATTTAGGGCTTATTTTTGCAATAGTTATTTACAGCGTCCTCTTTAAGACGCACAACCGTAAATTACCGAATTAAAAAATCGAAATCCGTAAATAAAGTGAAAAACTATATTGTGATTGGTAACGGATAATGGCGATCAATCAATGGCTATGTTGCATATGCGTTTTACATCGTGCCCTATGCTGCTACGAATATTAGTAATCCTAATTAGAGCATAATCTAAAGGGGCAGCAACGCAATCAGTGTACTACAGGAATAAATTGAGCCTATTTCAATATTGTTCGATGTTGGAAAGGTATCAACTGAAACTGCGGAGTCTGAAAACAGGCCAACAAATCAAATTCTTTCCTTCTCTTTTACCTATATAGCCCATAGGTAACGCGCATCAACTCTCTTTTTTGCTTTGTAAAAACGACTTTGTCAATAGAACCGTTGTATGCTTCTTATTGCAGACTATGGGATGATCCTTAACGTTTCTGGACTTTCTTTCGATACCACACGCACTGCTTACTACCTATTAATAGCATTCTTTAAATGCACTCCAGCAAAATTCAAGAAAATTAATTGGATTAAATCAATCGTACGCTAGCTTTTATGTCCGAGAGCTTTTTTCCTTTAACAAAAAGGAGGAGCATACATCGTTGCGAAGTCGTTTAAAAATTTAATAGAGTGACGCAAATGTTCCGAATTTGAAGACGGCTCTAGACCACATGACGGGTAAGTGTAACGTCTATTTATAATTTAGATCCAATTAGCCAGTAGAATGGTCAATGATAAGCTGTCGAACAGAAATACTTTAGTATGATATAAAACAAAAAATAGCAGCATTATTGAAATAGATTTTTTGCATGGAAAACGCTAAACTTTTTTATGTTTATTATTTTTTCGTTAACTTGACAATGTTAGCTGAAGCATTCGTCGTAGACCATATACGACCATTCACAAATAGGTGAATATCTGCCGCAGACTTTTCGAATTCGATTGTATATTTGTAACGCCTTTCACTCGCTTACGGAACCGAACTTAGCCTGAACTACGTTGTTTAGTACTTGGTAGCTAGCTTCCACTTAGCTTCAATTATTGTAGGGAGATGTGTCACTTTCACGGATTTAGCTATACACTTAAACGAAAAACATGAAATAGAGCTTACTTGGCGATGTATCCTGAGGTGGGCCCAGTTCCATTGCGGTCGTCCATGACGCGGGCTGGCTGGCCGTTCACCACCTTGCCGTCCTCGTTTTTGTTCCACGTGCTGGCATCCTCCTTGAACTCTTTGCCCCTGAATGATGCAGATATGATTTCGAAGTTCCTATTAAGTTTTATCCTACACTTACTACTTTTCGATGAATAAAAATAGCTAGCATCGTTTGCTAGAGACACATTTCAATAGCAGCTGTGTTAGAGCTCAGAGAGAGCTCGTGTAAGCGACACCTAAGGCTTATATGGGTTGGCTAACACCCCCTGTCGTAAACGTGTTATTCGTTCAGTTTTTATCTGTTTCTTCGCATCATAGGCTAATGATATATGCGTATAGTGAAAACTTGCATTTCAAGCAGGGATCTAAATATAGGAGGCAGTCTGAAAATTTACGTAGCAATTACAACATAAAACTAGCTTCTATTTCCGTAGTTTGTCGAATCTCTGTGAAGTACGAGAAGCTTGCCTGGAAGTGTAAGGAAGCGGAAAGGCGAGCGTATTACTCGTTGGTTAGCGTGGCCTTTACACATCGAGCCGGCAATTGTTCTTAAATGAGCTTCTTACACTGAAACCTTAACCCAACCTGCCTACTTTTTTCTCGTCCTGGACTCATTCTTCGAAAAGCGATGGCCTTTTTCTATGAATTCCAGTTATTCAAAACGCCAGGGAAAAGCTGCGTTTAACGTGACCCGCTGATAACATCAATAATTTCGATGTACTTCTTGGTTCGATTGGTCTGCTTCTCAGAAAAACGTACTTAGCGCTGTTCGACCACTGTAACAGGGTTACTGACTGCTCAAGTAGTCAACTCTCTCACCTATTACTTGCCTAAAAAAGCGTAACGGTCAACACATGAGTTAGCACTGTTTGTAACTGGGTTGAATCTATGGACAAAAAACGACAAAGGTTACAAAAGACATCGTAACTAGATCAAACACTAATTGCGCAAACTTGATCACAATTGCCGGTATTGAATTACTGGTTCAGAGCCGCCGTTTCCTATTTGGATCGGTCAGTCTAGGTAGGGCACCGTGAGCACAGAGGCACAAAGGCCCAGATCGAAGAATTTCCTACCTTAGCATTATCGAAAGGACTAATAGATCGAGTCAGAAAAAAAACCGCTTTTTGTCACCATAGGAACGACTTCGTTTATCAGGCCAAAGACCCGGCCATTGTGTAGCGCCTGTGCAGGAGAAATAATAACAGCGTTCATACGACAACAGGATTATGGCTCCTAAGGTTTATAATAGCCCAGGCAAATCGGACCATCACGACTCGCAGAAAATCTCACATGAAATGCATTTTAGAACACATATTTTCACGAGTTCATTAACGGTCGCCTTAACACTATACAATGATAACTCTCTATGACTAAGTTGGGACAGGGAAGTATTGACACATTGTCACAATTAAGTTACCAAATTATCTATTCCAAGGAAGGTTAGCCTATCTTATTGCCTGTAGCTTCATTTACTGCCAGAAACCTCACCAGGGCGCCTACAATAAATAGCTAACTTTTCTCTTTAACGTTAGCAGCATTCAAAATCTAATCTATTCATTCGAACGGTAAATGCTTATGAGGCTTTCGAAATTTAGTGCCACATCTAACGGCTCACAATTCATAAGGGAATGGCTGAAAATTGAACTAATCTGTGCCCATTTCACATAGAGCTGTTTCGTATTGCCACGTTGTTATCAACCTGTCGTGGTGATAGGCTACATTAGCCAACAATGAAACTTATGGACACGTATCGTTTTAATTAATTTAGTGGGCAAACACGTCATCGGTGATAGCTTGCATTGCGGAATTTCAAACCAATCGCATCCACGGTAAGCTACGTTCCATATATACTGGACAAGCGTGAGTTTGCTAGATACACTAACAACTATGTACATACTGATAGTACGTATGCAAGCTCGTAAACGTTATCAACAGGTTCTACGAGAATTAAATGTTGAACCAGCCTAGCTTTGCCCCATACGAGATATCGAATCGATCTGAGACCACTTTTGTCAGCGTTCTACGATAAGAGGGCTAACTACAACATTTTGATATTCGGATAACTATAACAGAGCTGTACAGCGGAATAGGTTGAACTTCCATTATTTCGAGTGTTGCTTTCATATCGGATATGGAAAAATCGATATGATATATTTTAGCTTCATAGTAAACATAGTGCATTTTAGTAGATGTTTAAAATTTAACAAAACCGACGTTACTTATTATGCGTATTTAATTATTGTGTGTTTATTTCATTTAATAATCACCGTCATTCTTACAGTCACCATCATCGTGATCGTGAAAGTTACAGTACGAACGTGAAGGGGCTTGTTCCCGCAGGCAGCGTGAGTTCGAACTACCGGGAGCTCACTTCAGGTACTGCTCGTTTTATCTCTGAATCGTGCGGTGCCTCTGCCCTCCTTGCAGCCTTACCCTGTCTGAGAATAGCAGTTTACGCCAATGTAAAGACTACGCAGCGCTCTCAAAAAAAGTAGCGAACGTGAAGCATCCCAACGAGCCCCTCCCCCTTTTCTTGTCCCAAAGGATCCTACGCTTTTCTAGTTCCTCTTAAGTATAAAAGATTAAGCGAGAGTTGGATACTGGTAATAACATCGCCCCTCCGTTGGTCCTGATTCTCCAGACAACAAGTAGCAGCCAACGAGTTAGCCACCTACCCAGACCGACAGACAAATGGACATTTTAGGTCCTCGCAAAGCTGGCCAAGGGCAAACCGGACTGGGGCTTAGGAAAGGGCGAGTGCGTTGGCAATGGCAGCGGACATAATAGCCACACTAGTTGTGGCAGCAGTGCACGGGTAGAGGGAGGGGAAAAGGGTTAAGGCAAAGGAGCAGGAATAGTGGATACAGGCTGGTGTGGAATAGCCACGCCTCTGAATCCCCTCAGGGCCATCTGACTACAGCTAGCGCCAACCCGACAATAATGATCCCCCAGGCGGATGCTCAAGCTGCCAGTCCGTGCCTTTGTCTACAGCTGTTTGAAGGTGCTGTAGTCGATATTTGCTGTTTTTATCTGACAGTCTACTGTGTATGTCGAGAATCCAGTCGACTCCTCGACCTATTAAACAACACATACAAACAGGCGTCCATAGGAAACGGTTCGTTTCATCTACATGCCAACCATCTGCAATCGGTTACTGTCAAATAATAACAGCAGGAGTAAATGCGCGAACTTCGCACAATTTTCTTCTGGTATAACAAACATATTCCATGGTCGAAATTTACCATGATGATTGGTTAACCCTTTACTATAAAGTAACCTATATTTAAAAGTATCACTACGCTATTTTCGGTCATTGTTGCAATAAACACGTCTGCTAGTACGGTGTCAAGTCTGCAAAACTTTAACATCTGACCAGCAGAAAGAATATTGTCATGGTACTAAACGAAGGCTTATATGTGAGCTCTTTCGAACCGTGGCCTCGCGGCTGATAGCAGAACAGGAGTCTGTACGTTATCGTCTGCTTCGGTTGCCAACTTTAAGCGAGCGAGAAAGTATTTAAAATTTGCGACATTTTGCGTCTAAAAGCATAATTTACAAAGTCGTCACACGGACATGATTCGTTATGTCGTCTAGAGACGCCTGGACCTTAAATGGGGACGCAACGTACTCCAATGCAAGAGCATTTTTTGGGATTTACAAACGCGTACAGGCCTTCACCTTTTCGGATCTGCGCACAATTCTACGACACGTTAGATTGTGCTTTTTGTAGAATAAACGAGTCTTGAACGCTTACCGAGCCTCTGTGTTGTCCATGGAGGATTCGAACCAGTATTAAGCTAGGCAAGCCCGAGCAGACGTTTATACGGCAAGCTGTATACATTCATTGCCTAGGCTTTGAGTAGTTAACAAGTGGTACATTCAGTGGCGGCACCACTACCTCCACAGTCTTTGTTTAACGGTCCAGGACGGCTCTTAGCCTCGCGGTTTAGTCGAGCGGTTCATCCGAACTAATTAACTAGTTTCTCGGCAACTCTGCACCAACGACACGCTAATATAGGCAGAAAATACAACTTATTCGCTTTGCACCTTATTTTTACATGGCAATAGCGACACACATATATATATAGTTATATCGAATGCACACAACTTGTTCCATATGATCCATGTCTATGTTAGTTTAGTTGTTTGAAAGAATTTTTGCTGGCTAGTACGGCGAAAGTTTCATAGATAATAATAGTTCGTATGGATAAACCATATTAAGCTGATTAGAAGCATTGTGTCAGGTTTTTTTCTATCTGTGTAACTTAAACTCTCGAGGGGTTCGCGGTCTCCTAACTAAGTACATTCCCATGTAGGTAAGCCAGAACTAAAAGGAAGACGCAGATGTAGATAAAGCTTTTACGCGGAACGAAAATTTCTGTGTCATAATAGAAAGTCCTTGTCAAAAGTGAACCGACTTTAGCAGTGGTGCTAACTATTGAACAGCGACAGCGTTAAGGCTATGATGTAACGAAGCTTTTTGAAAGGAGCGTACTTGTTGACCTCCTAGCCCAACATCGAGAGGCACAAAAGCGCCCGAGTACTACCACTATCGACAGGAACAAAGGTGGTTGCGTAGCTCGAATGTGATTCCCGAACAGCCAATAAAAATAAGCTGTACTTATTAGAGTCAAATTATCACACATGCGTTTAGGGGATGGATTCAACTAGATCACGCAACCAAACGGGTACTCTTAGGGTCGGTCACAATGCTGTCGGTCTTCGCGAGTAGGACTGACGTAAGAGTTCCTTAAAGAAGACTTACGATACATCATGAAAAAGGCGTACATTTCATTTGAGATGTTCATAATTTAGATATATGTAAACGTATGCGTAGGTATATGTGTCTACCCAATAAATTAAAGTTGGCTTGTAACTGCAGCTTGTTACATTTGATACGCAGAAAAGTCTACGTTCACTAAATAAACAAAGCAAAGACGCCCATTGACAGGCGTTCGCCGGAGTATGAGGCACAGTGTGACCGTCACAATATGGCGTGACAACTAACGACATCAGCAGAGCTTCTCTGAAGTACGCCAACTTGAAGTGAGAAATCGTAATGAGCTGTCCACTCTGTACAATGTGTACGTACTTGTGTAAACTGACCTGACGATCTTCGATACGGCGTACGGCCGTGCACTGAAAAACAAGATAAGACTGCCAAAGAGAATGAACACAATAACGAATGTGACTTACTAACAACGTCGTCATAGCAACAGAAGCCGTCGGCAAGTGACGGGATTGTTGAAAGCACAATCTGGATGAGCTATATAATAGAACGACCATTCAGCCGATCATCCACTGTTCGGGTAGATTACGTAATAGAGCTCTATGTAAAGACCGGTAAATAGCGATCATCCGATGATCGGGTTACAATTCACACCGTTCAACTTCATCTACATTGACAGATCATTGAAAAAAAATATCATGAAATCTAAAAAATCAATCAAAACTTGGTGTAATAATCACCATTCTAAGCTATCTGGCCGCTCCGCTTGTTCAACGTACACAAATCGCTTACAAGAAAAAGCCGAAAATACTAATAATAGAAGCTACTATATCTTTGCAGCATCTTGAGTCTTTTTGTGACCTTACGTTTGAAATAACGGCATAAATCCAAGTTATAACAAAAATGTAGCTTATACATCTAACAGATAACGGTACTAATAGTTCGAATTACTCAAAAACCTAACCAAATAAAGCAAATGATACATCTACATGCGTTTAATCGGAAAATAGAGGTGCACGAATTGAGACTGCGTCATCAGAATCGATCATCAAAAACTACAGGGTTACCTTTTGTTCCTCTTTTGTGGATTCATACATCTATTGAAATTGGTTTAACATCAAACGCTTAACTCGTCAGCTTTTTTTGGCAAACGCTACGTAGAAGATTCGATCCGTATCTTCTCGATTTGCCATCATCAGTGCGGTGGAAATACGTGCAATTATTTCCCTTACGCTCTGGTTATCTTCTGTTCGCGTCGATTACGTCAGTAACGTCTACGCACGGGGGGAGTTGAGGGAAAAAGCTTACTTGTCTTCGGGGACTTTTGAGACTAGAAGTATGGCAAAACGGTGTACGTAATTAACATATGAATTGACGGCTTCGTGGAATCAGCGCCCGTTTGCACGTAGTAGAGTGTACACGAGATGATGAAGGAGATAGCTGATGGTAGTATCGAGAAGGCTGGCATTTCGAACCGTTCAGTGTAGGCACGCTATCAGCTATTATATGGGCACTAACTTGTCAAATGGCCAACTCACTATTTTGGCATAACTTTGGGACATTTGTCCTCTTCCGTCCTCAGCGGATCGCCCATAAAAAGAACTGTGCTAGATTACGGAAAATTAATAATTATATGTTTTTAACACGACAGCTGAACGACACAAATTTAAAAGTTTAAAAATAGAAGATGTTGTTTCGCTAGCCTCTTTTTGGTTAGCGATCAAAGTGGAGAGTGAGAATTAATTTAAAGGAACATCGAGCGTACTCTTTTTTCAGGTCAGCGCTAAGAATGCTCAGGACATATGCCCTCGTAGTACAGATAAAAAACATCAGGTAGAAGAGATACGGTCAGTAACCCTTGCAAGTATTTGACTGTTATAGATTTGCTAGATGTTTTCCGCTGTATATCATATTCATTGCAGTTACGGAGAACATAGGTATTCGAGTTGTTGTCCTATGTTTTGGTTGTCTTTTCACCTGTTTTAAAGGTCTAGTGATTTTAATCCATTACTAGTCTTAATAGCATGCGGCTAGCCGTATGTGCCCATCAAGGTATACCTATCCATTTTTCATCTTCGACACGGACCATAAAGCCATAAGTATAATTATATGTAACTTACATCTGAAGCAATTATTCAGGCAATTAATTTTCGTCATAATTAAACTATATGTGCCTTTGTAAATTAGAAAGACAAAATTAAAGAATCGATGCATAAAACCCTCTTACTAACTCCTTTGGTATAGCAGCAGGTCAGTCTTTTTTTGTTGAATCCATACGATCCACGATGCTGATACCATTACTTTTGACCAACGCTTACCATCTAAGGAAGGTGCCTAACAATCATGGGCCTTTCGTAGCTGATATCCTTATTTCACCCGCGGTGCATAACTGCCAGGTGCATAGAGAACTCTGTAAGTTTGGTAGGAAAAATAACTTCAGCGTCATACCAAATTTATTCACGACGGTTAGAGCCACTTTTTTCGACGTCCGTCCATTCGTCTCTGCCATTTTTTATTCTTTGCCCTAATTCCATATGGGACTCTTGCGTAGCAGTCAACATGGTGTACCTTTCTTGGGTGAACTTTCGTATCCCTTAGTCCAGCACATCACCCGCGTAACCCCGATACTGTTTAAAGCGAGCATTTTTTGACATGATCATTCAAGCTACTCGGTGTTCAGATCGAGGACATATCTGTCTGAATGAAGCTTGTGCCTAGAAAATGCAGCTCTCTTGCTATAATGGTGTATATCTATTAAATTTATCAATTGAAAATTGCTATAATCACACTGCTACAATTGTCATACGTAAGACGGATACACGTGATTCGATATTATCTTAGTGAAACGTCAAAGCTCTGGGCTTAACGATTTTCGACTGTATTCATTTACCCTCCTAGAGTCAAGGATTAATGACAACTTCGTTCGTTATCAAAAAAAAATAGAAAAGTGTCCCATGGACATACTTGGCTCTATGCCTCTCTTTAACCTCTAGGTAAAATATTCACTTGTCGAAAAAACATTCACTGTTTTAAGCTAAATCTGACTTAAAAAAAATTTATTAAATTATTTTATTAAATGTTATTAAAAAAATATATTTTTCTTAATAACAATAATACTACTGAACCAAATTTGAAGCATTTTGATCGCCAATCCTTTGCGATTTTTTTTAAAACACCACAATCCCGTGACTGTAGATTTTTTGTCGATTTTGGGTGAAAAATTGTGACAAGTCATTTTTGCATCCCTCCATTGAACTCTATACCAAGGAACTTCTGCAGAGACCGAAACAGATCCTTGTCTGAACGTATGCATTAAGTTTTTCCATCCAAGTTCTTTAAACTATTACAGGATAACTAGAGATGTATATGATATGAGATTTCGCTGCTGCAGGTGGAGATGCTGAAGGACGACTAGTTTTTCGTTTCATTAGTTACAGTCAGTGTTTTTCAATTACTAAAGGTTTAAGTTGAAGACGACAGCAACAAACAATGCACGGTTCCTTTTCAACTCCAGCAAGCACAGAGCATCGCTTTCCTTGGCGTAATTGCAACCACAGATCGTAAAGCACTTTACTATCCGTAATCAACCGTCCTGGAAATAACCAGATCCTGTTTCTGTTCTATGGGATTTTGCAGATGGAAGTACGATCGGGTAAACTTTTTTGCATCGATTCGTATAACACTCAAACATCAAGCCTCTTTTTTTGTAGCGAGCTGTCCTCACGTGGGCTTGCATTGTTCAGTGGTGGTTGCTTAGTATCTTAACGATATCATGGTTGCTTACGTGTTACTCTTGTTCAACTTTTGAGATAAGAACATCAATTTTTACGTAATAGATCGACCATTACGAATATCCTTAGCATTGAAGTTACTTGAACTAAAGCAACAGAACCACCTTTAGGGCGTTACTTTAATCGCGCATCTTGACCTCTTTTAGGCTTGAGCGGCACCTGTGCCTTTATCATAGTAAAGTTAGAGAATATGGTGAATTTGCGCAGAAATTTAGCGTGTCTTTAAGGCACTCTGTCTTGAATCCGAAAAGAGACATTCGAACAGTTCGAGCATACCTACTGCTGTCAAAACTCAGCTTTCAAAAAAAAAAAAAAATCCGTGACACTATCCCTGACCGTCTCCAGCTAGAAAAATGGTTAATACTTTTTCGACGAGTCAATATATCTGCGCTTTGATTTCGTCTGCATGATCATTCGTCTAGACCTGGCGTAACAGTAATATGTCGCGAGTGAAACGCCTGCTTCTGATTTACTCACTTTTGACAAGGACAGACACAGATACCGCAGCATTTTTCCATTCCAGTCAAGTTCTTCTCGGCTTCCTTCATGTCGGCGTTGATCTTGTCCATATCCTCCTCGATCCGGTCGAGTTGTTCTGAAAGTCGACAGAAGCGGAAATATTCAAACGAAAAGATTTACGCGACTGGTCAAAATCGAAGGCTATATTACGCTTTGTTCCAATAGCAATAATTGAAAAACAAAAGAATAGGCTTAGAAAACACCATCAGGAGACCCTGAGATATAAAGTATAATAATTATATTCTCCTCTATAAGGAGATATTTATTTGCACTTAATGACATACGATGTCAGCCGCACTTCCTGATGAATGAGGATACGAATTCATTGAACGGCTACCCCTGTTATGTCACTTGAATGAAATTAGACGAAATTTTTTAGCATTTTTACCGTAGAAACCTAAACAACTCTGTTGGCAGTTGTGTGTTTTAACAGTGGCGACTATTCTTGGCTGGTTCATAACTAGCATTCTATTTTCCGACCGCAAAAAGGCTCTTGCCAGCAGCGCAGTCGCTGTGCGGGGTCCCGGCTGAACCCATTGGTGCGCTCATAGAAGAGAGCTCTGGTCGTTCAAGAAGCAAGGGCCTATTTTTTCTACTTGCTAAAAGCTTGGTAAAAAAAAAGTAATGACAGCCCTTCTTCTGTAGTTGTACCTTCTAAAATTAAAACGAATATTCGGAAGCATTATTTTTGAGGTAAAAGATAAGAAAATGCTGGAGGTAAAAGGAACAGGTAATTATCTAGGAAGAAACTGAAACACCTAAGGATGGCTCTCATTAAGATTAGGGTTGCTTATGCATTACGAATGTGTTTGGGCACCTTTTCTATGGTCGGCTAAAAGATCAGCGGTATGAAAGGCAGGACTGTCAAGCTTCGATGTCGGCCTTTGACCTAACTTTTAGACTGGCCTTTCCTTTTTTTCACTGTTATTGATGAACAATAAACTTTTTTTGTTTTTTTTTTTTATAGAATTATGCTTAATTATTATTATATTTAGAATGACACGATGCGGATATCCGTAGGTGTATAACAGATGCAAATAATTCCCGAATAGGTTCGCCATAGGATTTCTGCATGTTTTCTTTTTCCGAAAATCAGCTCTTCACGTCCACACGACATACAGATTGCATCCATCAATCGCTTATAAACCGACCATTCATTATTGTCAATATTTACATTTCGACCAATTGACTCCTACAGGCTCATTTGTTTATTTTGCTCTGAGTGTCTGATTGCTGGTGCACCAAAGTAGACGCCCCAACCAATTCCATAGTTATAATGCAGAGGTCAGAGAAGGACTCTAAAGGACTTCAGCAGCATCCACTTACCTACGCAGGTGGCCATAAAAGGCTTGAGCAGAAAGAAGATTTGGTAATGCGAAGGTGAGCATTACTTCCGGTTAATAGATATTGTTTCCTTCTTCGGTATCGCGACTGGAATCATTGGATGGACTTTCAATTGTGCTTCGTAATAGTGGCTTGAAATAAGCACCACAAGCGTTCCGTTTCTATATAATAAGTAGTGAGAGACAAATTGCACAATGAAATCTTCATTGAAATTAAGAAAAAAAAAAGTCGTCCTTAGCGTGTTGCTGCGCAAAGGACATTGCAGGCTCAACATGAGCGAGCAAGTCGTAAAAAATCTTGCAGCATGAAACTGTGGGTAAGGGTTATTCTGCTTTCACAAGCGTTTGCCACATGAAGGCCCTTCAACGACAACGGTGGTTGCTCCCCAGTGATCGATAATATAGGAAACAAAAACATACGGCTTCCCGAAGACTAGGCGGTGAAGAATTTTCACAAAGTTCAATATAAATATCATTAAATGTACTTGGCAGTAACGCACGCGAAAGCGCTCAGACTCAGTCCGTTTACGCAGTACTTTAATTAAAGTGGTATATTTTAAGTCACTTTCGTGTATTTGTGATTGCAAGGAAAAAACACATGTGGAAAATTCGACTTAGTCGGATTGTGGCTACGAAGTAATCCCAAGACTATTGACGCTTCAGTAAATGTTAGAGCTGTTTTAAGCAATTGCTTCGATGAAGGAATGCTTTGCTCTATATCAGCTGGCTGCTTAAGTCTGTTTTGTGACAAGCGGCAAAAGCCTAGGAACACAGGACAAGGACTGTTGGTGGGGAATAAGAGTTTTGTCTTTAGAGGACAAAACAAAGAAGCTACTCGGTCGAATAAAACTGGTAATTGCGCTCTTTTTTTGCAAGAGTCCACTCTATACGAGCATGAACAACGTATACATTTTGTAGCCCTTACCAATCTCATCTTTACTCGATTTAGGGATAAATGAATGTTAGATATGCGTGCGTGTGCATATATCTTGAATAAAAACCTGCTTCTTAAGTATAGTCTGGCTTCCATCCAGTTGACTTCGAATCTTAAAAATAAAGCGAATACGGAGAAGAAGGACAAAGAAGG
Organism: Varroa jacobsoni; assembly: GCF_002532875.2. Classification (NCBI taxonomy): domain Eukaryota; kingdom Metazoa; phylum Arthropoda; class Arachnida; order Mesostigmata; family Varroidae; genus Varroa; species Varroa jacobsoni. Next base: position 335,781 of record NW_019214048.1, on the reverse strand, counting down.
ATATAGTAATATTAAATAATATAATGAAGCGGCCGTAGCAAGACGAGCACACACTGTTTTTTTGTGCGCACGACCTCGCACAGGCTGACCATTAAGTGGTCGATATTCAATACATTACATTAAGTCAAATCCAATAAAAATGGGAAATATAAGTTCCTCGCTGCTACTGCTTCATATATATATATATATATATAACACTATGGCGTAGTCCGCGTGTGCTACCCTTTGCTTTCGGCTTCCTTCGGCGCTTAAGCTAAAGCCCCCAAAACATTTACCCCTATTCTATATCCTCCGCCAGAGTCTTATGAAAAAACCTGCGTCTAACCATTTGTATGTTTTCCGTGTATCGTAAATTCAGATTATCGTTTTACCCCTATCGTGGTAATTGCCATTACTGCAGCTGACAATGCAGGCACCTTCACTACATAGACTCCTGGCACGTAGCGGGAACGCCAACTAGGAAAAGCCTAGCTAAAGCACGTTTTTCTGTGCAAAGCAGGCAAAACCTATACTTTCCACGTTTAGTAAAAACACATACATACCGCTGTTGACCTGAGAGATGGAAACTAAAGTGGTTTCGCCATTGAGACAAGTGAAATAAGAGAAATGTTCGTCAGGGAAATAGCGACATCCGTTGCGGCGGCGACGCAGAAAGCGACGGATATAATCAGCGAAATTACATAGTGCTTATGAGGGGCCATTTGCTAGATGGAAGTCGGTCATGCTAATTACTTATGGTAATCACAACTGTCTCTGCAGAAATGAACGCATGTTGTATAGTTCTAGGTAGAACGTAGTTGAAAATAAACTTAGACACATATAAAAGCGAAAAAAACAGGTTGTCAGCTAAATAGAGTTCAGACTATAGAAGAGGCAGGCACAACTGCACAGCTAGCGACAAACAAGTCGCATAAGGCGCAAGAGAAGTTCACTGCATCGACAAGTTAAGACAGGTTGCAAGCCTAGCCTGACGCTAGAGCTACACCTAGTTTTTGTATAAACTACAAAAGCAGTGTTATAATTTATTGTGATACCTTAATCCCATCGGGCGAGGTGGGTAAAATAGAAATACAAAAAAAATTATAATTTAAGGTACGGGTATTAAGCTGTAATCCAGCTAACTTTCACTCTGAATATCATCTTTGAAATTGAGCTTCTTTTTATCGTCTGGAATTAGCTAGACGATATTTATCGTTCCCATCATATACACGACAAATGCTCCACGATTTGACACTCTGACACTCGGCATTGTTTCCACAGCAAAGATCTCCGTAGGCTCCTTTACAGACGTGGACAAAAACGAGCGACTCGTGATTACTAACGACCACGACGAATATACGCCGGTGTCTGTCGAGCAAGGCCCTTTTTTACGTGCAACTGCTCTGCTAAATGAAGCTGCCAGAAAATCAGAAGAAAACGTGACTTCATCGTTAATGAGCGACCATCGTGGGCATACCATACTGCCCCATGTCAAAGCGATTTAGAAAGAATAACATAAACAGCTCAAAAAGCACCGGTAAGTTCAGGTGAGGCAAAATAACAGATAGCTCCTCGCGTTAGCACGAATGAAGCCGGACAGACAGAAATAACGCTGCCTTTGACGTAACAGACGCACAGTCAAACTAGATGCTTCTTATTGGCAGCGTTCAACACACAAAGGCCCTAGGACAAATAATTTCGTACTTTATACTCACATACTGTTTACATAGATGTAAATATGATGCCCTACAGATAGGCAGATTCGACCAGATATCATGTCTTAGATAAGGGATTCGTCTTATTAGGAGAAAGGAGGATACCTTGAACCGCGATAAGAGTATAAAACTATAAACGAAAGCTGTAGACACGAAAATGGTCATAGGCGTATGTATGCACTTGCTAACTCAATTTCTGTACAGCTAATGTTAAAATCGGGAGAGAAACAATGATGGATAAATCTGGATAGCAAAGGCAATGGCTCCATTTCAGAATAAAGAACTTAAAGAGTGCAACAATTGATGATGATTATTTGACGAAAACATAGGGAATGTAGGTATACGTATAGGCGTGATGGGTCATAAATAGATTCACCGGTTATCTTACAATTACCAAGTCTGGACTAACTGAGCGTTAATCTATCAGAAAGTAACGAAAATAAGAAAATTTCAAGTCCATCAACGAGTACTAGATGCTTGCGTCCTCGCGGAACGTCAGGGGACTTTCGAGACTGCCTTACTTAACGCGTGTCTAATGGTTGTCAATACCCCAAAAATAACTTACATGCATAGCTAAAACCCGTAACTTTTACACTGGCTAAATATTCCTTAGCATTGTAATGGCAAAAAAATAGCGACGTACAACCTCTGTCTCTATCGCTAGACCTAGGCTTTATTTTTTGTACGAAGATCCCTTAATAGAGCTCGTGTACCTGCAACGGTAGATTTCAACTATCAAAAATTACGTTGACACTTATATATGATATAAAAAATAGAATCACCTTAGTTTATTTAGGATGACCAAAATATAATTTATTTTCCTAATTGAACATGCAAGACGTAACGTCAACGTCATTATAGTACTGGATTAAACATTGGACAAGTATATCAGGTGTAGACAATAGACTAGATCTCTGTTTGATAGTTCTTGATAGTGAAACAGAGTGTCATCAAATAAAAAGCTGATGCTGCCATCATGTGACTCAGAGTGGCCATGGCGAGAGTTTAACCTATTTATTAGTCGCTTAGTTTATTTATCCCGTTTAAACATTTTTAAACAGCATTTGTGTTTTATAATATACTTTGATTCAGAAACGACTTAGAAGTAGCACGTACAGTCCGCTTGAGCCAGCCCTAGAAGGGGTTTTCTCGGTACCGTTATCTGGTACCTCTGCCTTTTGCGTCTGGAATGGATCGTGAAAAATCCCAACGAAATCAGGCTGTTTCCGAGCAGTCTTAGGTGCTATAGTCATACGACCATTTTTGGTGGCAACCAGTTGTAATGACCCACTTTCCCCTCTGTTATGTAAAAAAGATTTTCTTTGAAGTTAGATTAAGTTGCTGCTTAACTGGTTGATTTATTGGCACCGTGTGCTTCCACTGTTTCTTCAACGATACGGCTAACTTCGATCAAATGTATGTCTATCTTATGCGCTGAATTCTATTTAATTCAAGAATCCTGAGGCTTTCGCTAAGATACTACAGATTTGAAATCTCGTTATTGTTTGCGTTGTAGATGAATTTCCGTATGTACACGAGTCGCAATGAAAACAACTGCCAGGGCCAGAATGGATGCATATACAGCATTTTTTTCTCTAAACTAACGATATGTGTACCCCGTATTGTTTGTTCCCAAAGCGTACCGGGCTTATTTATCACTATTAAGTATATAGTTTTTTTCACAGGATGTATTTTTTATAAAAGTTGTAGTGATTTAAAATTTGCCATACGAATATCGACCTTTCACGTTCATATATGAGTATTTATTTTCCTATCTTACTGCCAAAACGGATCAGGAGTCCTGGGCCAGACTTTTCGGCACAAGGCGACAATAGCGGTATCTACATGAGCTTTATTAAGTGGGTCTCCTATGGTTAATGATGAAAGGTCTGCAAACAGCATCAAACTAAAGCCTTCGAAATTAAGTAAGCATTATGGCTAATAGGACAATCAGAAGTTACCTGTGATCATTTCCACGCAGGCAGCCCACATAAACATATAAATGCAGGTAGTACTAAACCCATATATAAAGGTACCTTCAGGTTAACAGGAGCACAAGTCTGAGCTAATTTAATTAAGAGGGATTTATTTGCCAGTTATTCGTAGTCAAACTAGGTTTGTAATGTGCTCCTTTGGCCCAAATATAATCTACAGTTATGGAAAAAAGCCATGCTTTCTTGGATGCTTATTACAGCTCATTTTACGGATCTGCGTTACCCAAAACGCAAAGTCACGTCGATCATATACTTGTCTTTATTAGTATGCTTTAACATTGTATTCCGCTCATCAAGCCTTGTCGAAGCGTAGTACTAAGCCAAAGTTTGTTTGCATCAAACAGACAGAATACGTAGGATCAACAGTGTACCGTGCTGTTATAGACAACTATACGACAAGCCTTAGAATAATTACGCAGATAATAATTGCCCATTGCCCATTGCTCGTTGCAGGAAACTGCAGGATCCTAGCTTGCGCATCATTTTTCTTTCTTTCTTTCTTTCCTCAGTTGAAAGGAGCGTCTGTTTGCGTCATGTTGTATAAGACCGCCATTCGTACATCGCGAGTTCGAAGGTGGCTCTATACCATGACAGAATGCTGAGGAATTTTGCAGTAATTGCTAGTGCAAGAACATTATCATCAGAACCGTACGCGCAACTTATACACGGGAAACTAATCACTTATCGTTGTTTTTCAGTTATGATTAGTAGTCCAACGTATTGCTTTGGTTGTTGTTGTCGTGACTGAACGATTCGACCTACGATAAAGTTGGACAGGGAGAAGAAAGCTTGAAAAAGGCGAATCGATTCACGGGATTTCTTCATATATAAAGTGAAGATACAGGAATGGCACGCGCTTGTAGACAGAGGGAGTGACGTCAGGTAAAACGAAGTAGGTACAGAAGGGGTCTGTCGTAATGCCCAGGTATCGAAGAGGAAAGCAAATCCTTCTTTCTAAATAGACGATGATGCCACCGTTAATGTATACACCCTACCAGTAAATTAAATCCAAAAAAAAAACCTAAATTTATATATCCATTAATAGGCTAGAGGACGCGCATCTCACTTGAGAGGTCGCCGGGGTGCACGCCGAGACGTTGCAGCAAGCAGAAAATATAGACCATAAACGAACATCGATTCCAATATGGAAGCACTTACTTAAATTCTTTCTTGTATTTTAAGCACAATGTATGAATCATGAGAAATATGGGACTGATCTGCACATGAGGACATCAGATTCTACTTAATCACGACTTGTAGTACAGAAAGTCTGTATCAATCTCCCCTTTAACCCCATGCCATCTGATTGGCTACAGCAAGCATCTTTCTCACCCGAAATAAGTGCAAAACGAGGGAACTTAGCTAACAAAGGCAAGCGATTACGCATGGCCGTTTAACCCCAAGACCAGAAGTGCCCAAAAGGCCCAGTCTGTTTTACTTCTTGCTTTGAACATGTTTCTCCTTCTGCCAAGGGCTACTATTAAGCACATACAACTAGTGACAAGAACAGAATTGGCTGCACTAACACAACTTCCGATACTTCCAAGTTTCGCGACATATATGCAAGGCAAGGTTCTACAATAATTGGATTTTAGCGTTCGCAATCTCTCAAAAGCAATGTGTCTCATCCGCATGAGTACACGGTAGTCTTAGCAACCCGTTTCGGCTAGTCGATTCCGCCCGTGTACAGCTTGGTACTGGGCCTGTTTTGTGCTAAGCTAGCGGCATGGAGCGTGGTTAGCTGAAAATAGTTCACGAAGTATTCTGATGCGACCTTAATATCTCTCCACTTTTCCCTTTTATTCCTATTAAAAGCCCTGACAAAAGGCTCAGTGGGCTGAGGAGAATGTTAGAGAAAGGCTTGGAATCGGCAATATATTTGATTGAACCTATACCTTCTCTAAATCTCTCTTTCTTTCTGGTTAACTGTGTATGTAATTCTCGCTCCACCCGTTTTCCATTCGCCTTAGGTCGGAGTCTGACTAGCCCAATTCGACAATGCTTCTTGATGGCAAGCTACCTACCTCAATAGTCATTGCTTTTTGTGGTGAAAACGAAGAAGAGGAATAGGCAGAGTCAAAAAAATAGCGGATCAACTAAGACGACGGTGGCTGCAACGAAAATGCAGAAAGGAAAAACTGTTTTGAAAATCTTGGCCTAAAAAAGGCGCTATCAGAAGTTCTCATTTCTGTGAAGATGGACGTTGCAGTTCAACTTTGAGAGCGGATTAAGATAGTGTTTAAACTAGGCGATCGAAGGTACCACTTGCGAAACAACAGTACATGGATATATTGCAAAATTTAACGAGTTCAACCTAAGCTTTGTTTCATAACACTCTATTAAATACTACTGAGCGCTTTCTGTTGGAGAATTTATAGTAGTAGTCTTTCTGGCCTCTGCTCATGGATAATATATCTTTATATTATATATATATATATATATATAATAAGACGCCGTGTTATGAATTTTGCCCCACCATATCTGCGTAAATCGCTTCGATCACAAAATTTTTCATTTAACGTTTTCTACCTTCTAGCTAAAATCTCTAGCTTAAATCAGCAGGAAAAATGTACGAACACGCACATTTGATGAAGCTTATTACAAAGAGAGAAACTGAGGAAACAGCAGTTACCTCTACGTGATCAATGTTGATTGTATTATATTTAATACATGAGTACTAATTTGAGCGAAATATAGGCAAACATGTACCGCATGATATAGCTAGACAGATTAGACTGATCGTAGAAGCTCATATAGAACAATATACCTCAGGCTAAGGGCAGTGGAAACTGTTTGTTATCCATCGGTCTGAACGATTCACGTAAACGATATAGTACAAAAGCGAAGCTTAGTCATTTTATTCGCTGGATTCGATTCGCTACCTAAATCTGGCTTTGTCGACTGTTCTCAAAAGTTAGTTGAGTGCAGGTAGCGGTACACCATTAATTTTGATCCTGTAGCAGTTGTTGGCCGCACTATATTAAACGTTACGTATTTCTCTCACATGTGTTGAATAAGCGCGCCTTAGCAGCCGCTAAAGGACTGATAGATGTTAGTTGTAAAAACAATTCAATTGTTTCGGTTCTGTGGGCCGCCTTCAGTGATGTAATTGAACGTTTCGTCGTGCCTATAGCTTACAACCCGCCTTGATCCAAATTCGTCAGGCTCTACAAGCGACATTTTCCACACTTGAAACGCTTCGAAGCAGATGGAGACAAAAGATATTTTCGAAAATGTTTGTTGGCCCTTGACAGAATGATATCTCAAGTTGGTTCCGCAGGTTTTGGACAACAGATTCTTTTCAAACGCTCCGAAACCTGTTTGTTGCCACCTAAAATGCCTCCTGTTACATTTGGAGTTTGAGCTCGTGGTACGGACGAAACAATAAGGTAGAAGCAATTAGCCTAGAAAAAAGGAAGCGCTCTGATGACCTGACACCTGACTATAAGAAAAGGAAAAGAATAACTAAAACTTTACCTATACACGGATCTAACATGACAGGAAAACTTCCTGTTCTGCAGAAGAATTTTCTTAATCAAAGTAATCCATCTCCTTTCTGACTGACTTCGCAAAATTATGGTCGTATCTGCAAATAACAATAATACGATAGGTTATTTTTACATTTAAAATATAACTATAGTACTAAGCATTAGGTTTGGAGGTAAGGTTATCATTAACCGAGCTTCTGTTTAGGTCACGTAAATACACAAAGTTAGTTTAATTGCCATCTCAAATGTTAACTTCAATTGGGAAAAGGACAATCATAGGTCCCTTCATTATCTGAATTATAAAGGATTGGCAGTCGTTTTCTTAAGCAACCGTGTGACAACCGCAGTATTCTCTCTCAGGGAGTATTTTTCTCCAATCTTTAAAAAAAAGAAATATATATTTATATGTATATATATGTCCTATTTCTGGAGATGATTAGGTACAAAACTTTGCCTCGTTAAGGAACAGATCTATTCTAATGATTTATATAAGGCGAGTATTTCATTTTCTAGTAATATTTTATTTTAAGAGAGCGTCTTAAGGCGAAAATGAGGCAACGCGTTTCATACGCAACGATTCCAATTGCCTCCTCAAATTATGTCCTACTGAACTATGTGTCCATAATGACGATGTTGACTTCAAGGCTAGGTTAATTTAGGGTCCTACATCATTTCCAAAGAACGTTAACTGCCTTCCATGCAAATGTTTGCTGTCAGAAGCGCCTAGTTTTCGTCTAGTTATCTATAATATTATGCCCTATTTAGGGGACATGTATCCTTCATGAAATCAGCAAATCTTTGCAACCATTTGCGCGACATTTGAAACTGTCTGATCCTATTAGGCCTATCTAAATAGAATATTGGCGATAAATGCTGTGACCTAATGATACTGTACGGTAGGCAGTAATGCATCCCTATACGACCAATTATATTGTGGTCGTATCTGGCACTCCAAACATGATGTGGTTAGCTCGTTTTGAAGCCCTCAAGACGATATCCCGCCCGGAGGACAGCCCAGAAAACGTGCAGTCCAGGAAGGAGCCATCTTGAAAAAGGTTCCGGACTGAGCAGAGCCAAACACGATGCGAGTGCCTCAGTTGGCTCTCACCTTTAATGTACTCTATATAAAAGCATAGCCGACAGGTAAACAGTGAGAGAAAAAAATCAAGCCGGAAGGCGGGCTAGCCGTAGTTGATTTTCTAGTACAGTAGCACTTTCCTTTGCTTGGGCCCTTTGCTGTGCTGGCTCGGTGAGAAGGTCTGTGTGGGATCGCTGCTCAAATCCTGTTAAGCTTAAAGTCTAGTACCACGATGGTTACCGCGCATCTTCATAACCATGTCCCTTAACAGTGTCCTCCTACCTGATCGGAGTATGTCGCACAACGATAATTTAGATATTAATAATAATAGTTATCGTTATTCTTAGATTGCATTGAGTGACCGGATAGTATAATTATGCAGGTTATATCGACGAAAAGTGTATCAACGCATGTAACCCCAATAGGGCCTAACGACCTTCGTTGTTCAAATGCTATCAAATACTGCTAGACAAAAAAGGTCGCTGGCATCTGGAAGTTCTTGATGCCTATAAAATACCATTTGAAGAACCAGAAGACCCCAATAAGCAAATCTAATCTTGCGAGATTATTTTGCTGCGAAGAATACGAAAATAAGTACGAAGATAGATTTTCAATTTACAGTCCGTTCACAAGTCGAAATTAAAGCACTATCTCAGAAACAATGTATTGCGAAATTCTCCCAGTTTTAGAGAGCGTACTATGTAATTCGCCGTTAACGATAAAAGCTGAAACCATCACAGTTGAGTACACAAAGTTCTATGGTAAACCTTCCCTGAACATCACATATAATAATGCGTTTTTGTAGATACACGTAAGTGTTCAGTGTAAGAAAATACCATGGGGCATCTGATACAAATTGAAGCAGTTCATTTTTTTACGGTCATCAAATTCGGTCTACATGGCCTTATCGCTTCCAGTTCTAGGTATTCTATTACTTCCAGTTTTTATGGTAATTAGAACGGGGTGTTAAATGTTTAGGGGACCGGAAGGGTAGGGGAAAATAATAGCTAACAGTTTGACTTGATTCAACGAGTCTTCATTTAGCTTTTTGCTCTACACATTGATTCGAGCTAGTGACGACATTCGAAAGCATATCTTTGACTAATTTTCTCGGAAAATGCATGTGTGGCCTGAAAGCCTTTTGGCGCTGTTATCCAAGCTGCACTTGAAGATTCCTCTTTCAAATTCGATCTAAACTTATACTGTTTTTCTTAATGTCAACGACATGCAGCGTTTGATCGACTACCACCTGCACCAAAAAAAAAATCAAAAACGTCAGTACTTGTACGAAAAGAAAAAACATTTTCACTTTTTTTCAGCGCGCCAACAACATGCTTCTACTTAAATCGTTCCTCTTACCGAGGCACATAAAGGACTGTATTGAAGCCATGCTAGGTACCTTCAATGAGTATGTCTATGATTAATGCCTTCGACCGCCTGGTCTTCTTATAAAAGTAAAGATCTTCACAAAACCGATTTGCATGTGGCGTACACACTCATTTACTATGGATGTTTTTGTTTGGCTAACAACAATGCCGGTCTCTGCCCTCACCATGAGACAGAAAGCATAAAGCGTTGTGCCCAAAGCCTTCCTGTTATGCGTTTTTCCTCTGTCTATTTTTTGTTTAGCGAGCTATATATCCGCCGAAGGCAATGTCTCGTACAGGTTACGTATGCTGTGTGGTGATATTGTGACAGCCGAGTAATATAAATCCCTCAGCATATTAATATGAATAGATTCACAAATGTTGGATCATGTAATCTTTCTATGCATTTTGTTCTTATCATTATTTCTACTAAAAAGGATATTAAAATTAAATGCTACGTGTTAGGAAATCCCATGCGCGGATTTGATGTTTTAAACTTTAGGTAGATTTTCGGCCAGCCTTGGCTCAGAATGCTCAGAGTTTGTACCTTCCGTACCTTCTGTATGCGATGCTCTCGTTTGATCGATAGTCGTTCGTTTGATGAAAACATTTTTGCTGTTAGGAGATGATTGACGATGATAGTTAGCGGTAACTAAATTGAAAACAATCGATTTTCGACCAATAGATTGTTACCCAGCAAACAAAGGTTTCACAAAGTTCCGCTAGGTATATTTGTTTGCAATTTCTCAAGCTACAGCGGATATCGTAAGTCACCAAGGCTGAATTTATTGAGACATAGTATTTGATAATTTATATGCTGTGAAGTTTCCCTTTATCTATTTTGAAAAATTGCTCGTTTTGAGGCTAATTCTAGGAGTAATATCCAGTTCATACCACGTACCTCACTTGAGTAATGATCATGAGGGGTACAATTCATATTTACTAGTTTGGGATCTACAGGATGGGCCGCTAAATTGGGGTGCCAGGCTTATCCTTACTACGATTTTACCCAGTACTAGGCTTCTATTGGGATTTTAAAACACGTTGGAGCATTTCGCGGAAAAGCTGAGCGTTTCTATTGCAGGGGTATATAAACTGAATATATATAGGCTTGCAGAATAAAACTGCGTTACAAGGGCAAGCGCTGGCTCCTGCAGCATTAATGACTGCAACTCATGTACGCGTGAGAGCATAGAATTTAACGACAATCACATATCCGGACGTGGTTTGCGTTTGCAGACTCAAGCACAAAATAAAGGACACATAAAATTTACTTTTCTTCAACACAAGTAAAACTTATTCTAAACTTCAACTGTCAAAGTCGCAAAGCCGAGCTCATGCAAGATAACAGAAATCACCAGACTAATAGAAGTGACTTAACTTTACCCTTGGCATCTGCTATTTCGCTTGACAATCTAGCTCGTCATAACGCACTTACACGCTGAATATAGATGTATAAAAAGTTAGGCACGCAATGCCCAAGGTTCCATACCTCGACCTAAAATAAAACTCTGCTAGCAACTGAGCGAGCCAACATACACATTACGGTCAGCTTTTTTGTACAAAGCACGTTTCATAATAGTGACCTGCTAAAAAAAACCTGCTAAGTCTTGAGCTGATATCAATTTATCGAGATAAAGTATCTTTTCAAAAAGGAAACAGCGGTCTTTCTTTTTGTAAGTTTTTTTTTTTTTTCAATATTAGTGTTTATAGAAAACGGAATGAAAGGTCTGTATACTTCTGTATTAGACTGACCAATAAAAATAACTGCGTCACCCACAACAGAGTCGACGAACCTTAAGAAGAAGCTTCTCTTAGAAATGTCTAGCCACCGTTCCTCGCCTGGCTGACCTCCACTCTAGTTATAAGGTGGTTTGTTGCTTTTTGCTAGACCTTTTTTGCTAGCCAATAATTTTTCTTCGCAAGAAATATTCCAAACAAAATGTTTCGCGTTTAACGTCCGTCACCGCCACAGGTCTTCCATTAGACGACTGATCCCTAGCACAAAATGAAGTGTTTGTCTATGTTTATATTCGACCGTAGACCACCGCGTGTCTCTAAAATTAGCAGACAAATATGTTATTCACCATTATGGCGACTCTAAAAATGATTCTGCGGGTTAGCAAAAGCTCAGAGACCTTTCACAAATTCTAATGGACCAATCTCATTTAGCTTTTTTTTTTTGTACGCTTTCTTTTTCGTTCCATTTGGTGGATTCTAGGCCGTAAAGGTCCGAATGACAAAAAAGATATTTTCGCTTTCTCATAGGTGTTTTTCTTTTGTGATGCCAAGCGGTGTTCGCAGTATGCCTAAGGAGCCCTGCCTCTTCCGCTACATCTACCCAAAACGGTTCTACCATCGTCGGCCACAATCATACACAGACCTTTAAAAATGGTGTCTTTTTTTCCTTAACTTTGATATTTTTACCAATGTATTGGTTGAGTAGGCAGCAACTCGCGTTGACACCAACGAAGTGGAATAAGTCCATTTTAAATAAGTATCTGTGTGCAAGAAAGAAAATCTGTATTGTGGTTTCATTATCGTTTCATGGTGTAAGGTAATAAGTAAACATCTCTGAAAGTATAAAGACGCTCACACTTCGCGCATAGAAACGAAATTCAGTACCGAGCAGAAATAGGGATAGCGAAAAGAATAACATCAAAAAAAAAACAGGGTTATACAATATTAAAGCGTAAGCCAGGTATGTTAGAGAAAGCGGGGTTGTATAAGCCGAAATCGCTATTATTGAGAACAAGCGGTGCCGGAGTAGAGAAAAAAACTTGTATAAAAATCCACTTCGTTCGTCGACGATTCCTTAGTTCAACAGAAATAGGCTCAATACAATTCATTCTTACCGAAGAAATATCGGTCGAAGACACCTTGGTCGTTGGCCCATACAGTACCACAAAAAAAAAGGATCGTGGTTGCATTAGCCAATAATTGATTCGTGCGTAGAAGTTATTCATTCAATAGAACTTAGAATAAGCTGAATTATACCTTGATGGCAGATAGTTGTTTCCATGTTTCTGTGAAACTAGCATCGTTGCCGTTCGGCTTTATGTACATATTCGAAATTCAGGGGCCTATATTGCCTTATATGACCCTAACTTTCCGGTTGGTTAGACAATACAACTCGATGTAGTGACTTATATAGAACATAACTTGCTTTTAGTTCTTCTTTGAAAATGTAATGAAGATAAGGGAAACTGAAATGAAAAACGAGATGGCTACTTCGTACTCTTATCCTTCAACAGACCTTTGCTGAAGTACGCAAAAAAACGCTCAGATGCACCACCCTTTAAAAACTGGTAGAAGAAAAATCTAGTAGAGTGAAGTTGCACCAAGGTTCTCACCAGTACCCATCAAAAAAATTGCTTCTCTGAGGGATTCTCTAACTGCCATAAATCTGATAAGGAGTTTGTTTCTCAGCCATATATCCTGAACCATATAGTTCCTACAAAGGGTTGTAGTAAGCCCGTACTTCCCGTAACGCATATACCTATACTTCGAGTAACGTTCGCAACCATCGGGCTTTCTTTAATGAAAGCACTCCTTGATTGTCGACTGTTATAATCATCATAATAATAAGATAATCAAATGCTGAACACGCAAGAAATCCGACGCATATCAAACTCCATACGGCAGTCTCAAAACCAAGATATTTGTGCGTAGGTTCACACAAAAAGGTTAAATCCAACGAAATTCAGCTATCATGGCTTAAGGCGTTATGAACAGTCATGTCCTATTTATAATACACTTACCTCCCTGTTCGTCGAGAGCGACCAAAGTTCTGATACCGGCTTCTTTGCTCTGAAATCAACGACAGTATTCTTAATTGACAAATCTGACGTTGCTTATGACTGTGGTATATTTAAGGAGTTTTATTATAAATTATTCGTTTTCTATGAGAAAAGTGATCGTTACAAATGCCGTTGTCGAGGTGTCTTGGGAATAAGATTAGAATCGCGCACAATGCTAAAATCGATAACAGTTGCATTAGGTCTATGTCTACCGTGTGTTAAACAACTTCGCTAGTTTAGTCTGTGTGATCCGACAACATATTCGAGCTTACTATTGAATTACTCATCATTGAATCAGTGTGTCACAAATTATTGTATGGTCGTTCGTTATGGGTACAGGATTATAATCATCAGCTAGCAAAACGTAAACGTACGGGCAAAACTCTGCTAGGGAAATACGCATTGAAAACCTTTATTGCTATTTTTTTCTTTATGAAATAAACCTGGTTAGGTTTATACACTGTCCACTAGATTTAGTTTTTATCTTAGTCTTATATTATTATATTCAACGAGCTAGCTTGACCTCTACGTAAGCCATGAGGCCACTTCACTATGAGTGGCTCGGTGTATAAAAGAAAAATTAAAGGTCATGATTCAAGTAGAACTCAATAAGTTTCTGCGATCAATCGTGATAGTTAGGGAGTCTAGGTCATTTATTCTGAGCGAAGACGTAAAATATCGCACTGGGAGACAAAAAAACCTTATAAAACTCGTGCTTGTCTTGCTTTCATCACCCAACTGCATACGATTGCCATTTGCCCCATCAGGCATACTGGCTAGATTCGAGTTTTGGCTGGATTTCATGATTGCCCCTGGCATCGATAACGTACCGAACGTCGGTTAGATGATGTTGGATGCATGGCGTGCACAGATTTCACAATATGAAAAGGCTATGAACCCTCGGCACATTTGCAACAACCGCATCCCTGCAGGCACTTATTGTTCTTGAATCTGAAGACTAGGAAACAAGAGCTCCAGTACTCCACTAGGGAGGCCCCATAAACGAAAGGCACGTGTGGATCCAAGCGAATGAGCAGATCTGTTCTCTATACAAGGCAAGTTATCTTGATACTTTATCTAATCCCTTTCGAATCCTCTTACCGATCTGTACAAAACAGAGCAACGTGACCGCACTTTTCTAGACCATATAAACATCACCAAGGTAAAGGTATTCATCGTTGCGGCCGTTATTACCGACGGCTGTGTTCTTTTTTAGACTGGTGTTGCTAATGGGTTTGCAAGAACCGCCAATGCACTGCTGAGAATGACAGGTACGACAGAGTCCCGGCTTTCGCCAGAAGAAACTCATGGTAGATTCTGCCGCAAACAGAAAGGCTGAGGAAGATCGTGCACCAGTACGAGATAATGGTGGAAGTAGATGCACGACTGAGGCTTGCTTGGTTCAAATTTCAGAAATGACATCGTTCACTAAAACATCTGACAGTATCAGACGGTGCTTGAGCCACTGAGTGCTGCCGATACCGACAAGCAATGTTGATGAGATAAAATTATTCAGACATTTGTTTGGGACTTCGGAGTTATCCAACACCCATTCGTATGCTTTTCACTACTCGCTACATGTTTCCAAGTTCTTCAGACGGTTTACTATTTGCAAGGTTATTTAGGATTTAATTCAATGTTAATACAGCCAATCTGTAAAATGCCATCCTGTCACTAATGTCAGTTATCTTTCAGAGTTTTTCGTAGATAACTATTTATGCAAGTAACAGAAACTGTAAATAACTATTTCATATTTGTTTACTAGTTAAGGCCTCTATTAATCATTAAACACAGAATAGTTTTTTAAGTATTATTACAAAGGTCACAAGTCCCTGCACGATTACGTTAGTAAGGTGATCATCGAATACTAAAAAACAACATTCTTTGAGATGATTACCCTATCTAGATTGCGTTTCCCTATTCTTATTATGTGGTTCGTACAGCATTTGATGTTCTACGTCGTTCGTGGCAAAGCCCGTACGCCTGCCAGCCTGCTAGATCAATTTCAAGTAGCTGCGCAACATCTGGACAACATCTATATGGCGACATCGTGTCGCTCGGTCCTGGCAGAGGGTATCTGTATCGAAATACGTAATCGACGCCAGCGCACGGTGTCATACTCGTCGCCATTTTCGGCCGCTTCATTCTCATCGAAATGTATGAATGACGTTACGAAAGAGCAAAGCAGGCGATTTCTCCACGATACTGCCCGCTCTTTCCTCAGCAGTACTTTACTGGCATAGGACAAATGCAAGGGAGAAACAGGAGGAGGATGAAACTAGCGTGTATTTCTGTAGCGCTACGCCAGCCATGGATCACGAGTAGACTTCATTTGGCTTTTTTTTGGGGCCCTCCTCTTCGTTGTTCTATTTCTTTTCGTTGTCTCTGTCTGATCTTCTTTCTGGAATGCTAGCCCGTATTTCAACGCCTGGCGGCAGAACATCAACTGCCATTGCGAACCTGCCGCAACCCAGCCATGACGGCGCTGCTTTCTGTGCTTCACCTTGTCCATCTGGATCTCGGCGTTTCCTTTTAGAAGTACAGGACGATCAAAGCTACGAAAGGTTCTCTTCGCTCGAACCCGTGCCGTACGTTTAGTTCGTCGCATCAATCCGTTCGGCTGTTAAAGCAGACAATCGTCCAATCGATTCAAAATTGAAAATGGAATAGAACTGCCCAGGACCTTAACCTATACTAAACGAATACCAAGGACATTTCAGGGTGAGCGCGAGCCAACTCAACTAACGGGCAGTTAACCCAACATGCGGTTCATAGTTATACAGCTACCCTTCTCATTCATATAAGTAGTAGAAAAATTATTTTCGATGTACCCACGAAACGGCCATGTTTCCGTTATCACTTCATCACGTCTAAACACACGGTCTTCTATTCTGCTATTATAAGAAGGTACTAGTGTACTGTCTGTGTCCACAGACGTAATAGATCAAATGGGATAGAATAGATATTACGCCCGTCGTTGAGACGATCTTGTTATGACCACATCTTCGCTTTCTAACGGTTAGAAGAGTCACAAGATCAAGCCACGCTCAAACATCTACGCTGGGATAACGTTAAAGACTAACATATGCCCAGGCCATTTAAAATTTTTGTATACAAATCTCCTGTACAACTGATAATTATATACAGATGCTGCGCGAATGAAAGAGTGCACGATATATTCGGATAGTAATAGTCGTACTGAATTATCACTCGTCTACTTCTATTTTCGTGCTAACGAAGGCTGTATACAAATATTTCAGGATACCACTGGACAAGTTTTCTTAAGAAGAAGGCCGAACTCAACAATCAATACTCATTCGAGTATAGGATGAACGATTTGTGTCGATGCACAATTATGGTATATAGACAATACTAGAAAAAGCTGATTCGAGAAGCAAGACGTGCTCATAACGGCGAAGAACGCTGTGATGAACAGCTAACTTATGACTGTCGGGAGAAGGGCATAGTTTCTAAATAATGTGGAACGTCTTTCGGACCCAGGGCAATTGATGACCTTGCACCTGTGTTCTCTTCGCAGTGAGCCTATTGGTCTTCTCCGGACAGGTATCTGATATTTTAGTAAACTTGGAACTTTAGCCAGACAGTTGTATTTTCATCTCAAGCAAGCATACCTACATACATACAATGAGAAAAATAGTACGCTTCAGAATTGTTCTGGTGAAGCTTTAGCATGTTTCATGGAGTTATTAGATGAAGTAAATGCGTATAATTTTCGGACGGCGCTCTGCCAAGCAGATGTACGGATGCTATCGAAAATTCACGAGCAATGCCAGAATCTTCCCAGACGTCAGCACCACAACCATTGATATGCACTTACGGGCATAACTAAATAGGAATGACAAAAGCAATCTTTTGAAGTTTTCCAATAGTTATTTAGCAAAACGAGTCAGGTCTGGGCTAAAATCTAGAAGCTTTACCCATTAGCCCAGATTCGATTTTAGAGTAGGATTTTCTCCAGCTTCCCTATCGATGTGATTTACATTTGCAAATTTTTAACAGCGAAATCTACGCCTACGCCAGAGTCAGTACTAGTACCAGTTTGATAAAACCCCTGATCCGCATCGAGGAGAACGTTGTGTCACACGTATAGAGCATCCAAAGCATCACGCGAATAACAATGAGGGTAAGTATAGCAGGTGGTACGAGCGTGCCTTCTAACTACCCGCCAACTAGTCAAACCTAGGTGACATCCGTGGCACCAATACCCGATATGCTTCTCAGACTGACGAACTAGAAATAACAAAGTCGACATATACAAGCCCTACCCAAAAAGAAAGTGATCCCCTCAACCATCTAGGGCTCGACCTCGACGTACTAGATGGGGCCGCAGTAATCATCGAATGCACGATACATTGCTTTGACTGTCTTGATAATTCTTCAGAAATGTTTATCCCTAGATTGCACAGCCTCCGGTGGTACAATTACGAGTTTCGAATGACCGTGTGTCATTGTTATTTCGATACAAGATTTCGGAATATTTTGGAATATCCGAAAGCACACACGGACCATTGAGCAGCTATCTCGCCAGACACCGAGTAATAACTATTCCAACGACCGGCGCAGAGGGCGGAGGGTACGCGAAGATGAACGAGTCCTGCGTTCTATGTTCGCTCTGCATTTATCGAAGGCATATGCTTTATACGTGCATAGCATCAAAGAAGTATTTCTGGGATCAGTTCCTAAAAGGCCAATGCTGGCCATACACCAGTTCGAATTGCGAAAATAATTCTTTCTGAACCTATATATCTAAACCAAAATAAATTGCATATATCTTTAAAATTATAGTTCTTTTCATTGTTGTTTATGGAAAATTTAGTTTGTATATAGGTTATATACAAGTGTGGGCAAGATAAAGATCATGTATTGACTTCTAATTTTAGTTGATTCTATAACACATCTCGACAATTTACAGGCCTCGTTACCGTGCAAAACGTTTTCCTACAGGCAACTTCCAGCATATAAAATCATTCTGCACATTACGCAGTTAATAGTTGTAAATTCTACATTGGCACCTAAGTAGACTTCACGATGCCACGGGCACAGTTTCCAAAACAACCTATCTTTTAGCGTTAGAATAGTTGTAGCTTAAGAGAGAAAAGGCGATAAACATTTGCCTGATACGGTGCATAGACACTTGTCGTTGGTTATGCATAGATGTGAAACCCAGGAAAGAAAAGGAAAACCTTACAATAATGGGTAACAATAAACTGTACATGTCACAACGCCATACTTCACAGTCGTAGACTAGTATTGATGTTGGTCCTTCATTTCTGACAGCACAGCAATTTGAATACCCTGGTACAGGACGGGATGGATGTACACGAGACATACAATAGCCTGTCTGTGTACAAAGTTTAATGATATACATATAGACAGTTGGAGTCAATTTTGCGGTGCTGCCAACTGGGAGTACAACCCGAGTTGCTTGCTCAAACTCAATATAACAGCAGCCAAGTTCCTCGTGTCTAACGTCGGCCACTTAGGTCTTTAGGCATTACTTAAGATAGCTGGGTTTCAACACGAAACTAATCACATGCTCGCATCCGGATTCCAAGTTAAACCACTGAGCGTGTCTAACTTTAGTGCGCAATTAACATCTCTCAATCATACTCGGCGAGTTCTGCTTGGGGTCACGATTCTCTGTAACAGCCCTGCTGTACGTGAGCATCACCTGCGTAATGTTTAGATCCTTTAAGACTGACTTAGATATGTGTCTTTAGACCTGGATCCATTGTAGAATAACAGTAGCGAACTCTTTGGTGCGCTATGTAGCTAATTACTATTTGACTCTACGTCACTTTACCACATAGACAAGGCTTGTCCAATTGTTTAAAATTACAGGATGCGGTCGAGTCAGCACTGAAATCGCCCATTACGATGTACATTAAGATACATTAAAATTTTTCCCTTAGATGCTAGAAGAACAGAATTCCCAGAAGAGATGAACAAAAGCTACGCGTAGCCGTGTTTGTGGAAGGTCTGAGACCGTCGGGGATGACACATAACACCATCGACTGGAGGAGCTGGCATACTGCTTTTAAAGCAGTTCAGTACAAGTGGATACTCCCCGTGTCCGTCAGTGCAACATTGTGTTATCTACCAGCAACAACTGTCTTCCTTTACCAACTAGTAGAACATTGTTATCATTTACGTTAGATACGCGGCTACAGCAAATGGCTACCGAAACAAGACGAAAAAAAAAGAAGACAACACAGCGTCTCTTAGCACTCACCTTGATCAGCTTACACACAACACCATATAGATAGTACGCTACAACTTGAAACGGACGTCAACAAATAGGTTCCAGATTCTAACCCGGCGCCAGTAGACTTTTACTGTTGCAGTGAAGTTCGCCAACTAGCGTTAATGAGGAAACTCAGGCTCTAGTTTCAACCAATAAATCATTACGACGACCCTATTTTTAGGCTGGCGAAGACACATGCTTAAGGGGTCAAGAAGCAAGAGAAAGGCCTCACGGAACGGACATACAACGATGCTTGACCACTAAAAAAAAAAAAGCAAATATTCCTAAGGATTCTTATCGCATTAATAAATCATTTATTTCAGTATGTTTCAGTACTAGTAAATCACTTGTACTATAAGTAACGTTATGGAAATCATTTAACAAAATCGCTTAAGACAAAACAATATTCACATCTGTATATTTGGAAACTCTATAAGCTAGTATAGTCCCTTTATTGTTTTATATGTTGACTTAGAGTAATTTGATTTTTTCCTACTCAGATTATGCTAGCGTCCAGGCTATATGCACTTAGGTACTACTTAACTATATATACATATATATGCAAATTTAAAAAGCAATCAAATAAAAGGTCCGAGAATCAAAACTAACGTTTCCTTAAGGCTATCACAAAGGTACATCATATCAACGGATGCGTTCTTGAAGCACTGGGCCACCAAACCCTGCACAACGTTCCGCAGCGCGTTGCATCGAGGAGCATCTAAACCACGACACAGCTGCTATAGAGAACGAATAGCAGGCGACAGCAGTTTTGTCACGGCTCGTGTATGCGAATGCATCAGAGGGATCCATGGCTGTCCCTGTCTTTCGAGCGTACCGAGTCTTCCAGAAAACGACATGGAACAAAATGTCTAGTCAACGAAAGCAATGCAGCTGAGCACACTGCACCGATCGGGCCAGGCTAGAATTAGTGATTAATCCCAGCACAAGTAGATGTTTTGCAAGAAATTAAGCCATAGACGAAAGATGAACAGGCATTTTCGATTTTATATATATGTGTGTGGGACTTTAAATCAGTCGACTCGTACTATGGCCTATAAAAGCGTGACGGTAACAGCTCCCCCAATTTTCAGGTCTTTGGGCAGTGCCCCTTCCGCCTGCGATTGCCTCGCCAGCTGCCCCTCGGTAATCGGGATTGCTTTTCTACACTGGCATAGGCTATCGTTGTTTCGTATAAGGGTATATATTTCGTATAAGGTATATTACCTGGAGGGAAACAGGGAAAAGCAGGGACTCTTCATAAGAAGACGAGGACAAATGAGCGAAAGGAATTCGAACAAAGACTGGACCTCTGCTGTACATCGAAGAGAGTCGTCATTATGCGGCGCCGAAATACGTTGATATCTCATTCCCAACTGGCTCATTTTATTAAAATGGTGGAGTGATAGAGAGTACCAAAAACTGTTGCAGGCATTTAAGCCTTGTATGTGCAAGCTGCGAACCTATGCAAAAACGTTTGGTATAGGCAGGTACACGGGGTGGCAACTGTGCACTGCGCGCAATGTTAACAAACGCTATCGTATAGAATGGAAAAAACATTTAAGTCAAATTTTAAACTCGGCTAACTGTTATGGGCAGTTTTAAGTTGTGGGAACAGTTTTTTGAGTACAAGATTTAACTCAGAGCAAATTTGATTTTGAAAACTTAACTAACTAGACTACGGCTCGATTTTTCTAACTTGTAATTAGATATTACCTGGCTTACTCCACGTTGTTAGCCGCTTTTAAAAAACATTTCCATAGATTCATGAATGAGAGGATGAAATGTACTGTTGCAAAATCACAACTGATGCTTAACTACCCTGACACAATAACGGTAACGAAAGGTTTAACGTAAAGGTCCTTTAGAATTGCGAATGGTGTTCACAAAGCACTTGGTTTAAAATCGTGCCTAAACAAGCTAATGAAGTAAATTTGTTACTTGAAGCTCTATTTTTCAAGGCCTATTTATCAGTATTCGTGTAAACCTAATAACAGCTATGGTCAGCTATGGCTGCTTCGTGCACAGCATGGCATAAGATGCATGTCGAAACATGCCTACATTTGGAGAGAATCGAAAGTGATTTATATCGCATATTGCATGTAACGCAAAGGAAACTGGAAATTCCACTTGGTCATTTAATAGCTCGGGTACGGTAGCTGGAACTCTTTATCTAGATAGTGATCGCTGAGCAAAGACTAGTCACTTATTAAATTCCACCCAGACAAAAATCACATCTCTACAAAGACAAAAAGCGTTATCCATAATTTATCTGCGCAAAACCTGCCCATTAGTATAGACACTCAAGTATAGGTAGAGAAGGGAATAATATGAAGAAATCGTTAGACTTCCTGCTTGTAAGGGAAAACAAGAGCAGAATATAACAAAGTGATGAGGATTCCGAGATGGAGCTGAAAGCTACCATAACATGCTTAAAATATAATAAAAGTCAGGGTATTAGGGTAGGGGTAGGGTGGCTTGTGTTCCTCCCTGAACGAGTTAATAGTATGAAGCTTCGAGTAAGATCGTCGAAGTGGCTTTCGGTTCTCGGTAGGCCAAATTACAACTGAAAGCAAAAATATGAGCACACAGCTTCAAGAACTAGACGAATCTACGCACACTGATTGTTATAACGTGCTAAGTACCAAGAAAATATCGTACAATACAGTATGACCTGATGAAATAGAACAAAAAATGATCTAAAGATAGCTGACAGAGGTAAGAATTGAGTTCAAATGTCAAAGTAAGTTAAGCTAACAGAATGACTAGTCGATAATCAAGAAACAAGTACATGAAGCTGGTCAACTGCGAAGAGCGGAACTGCTGGAAAGAGCGATATTAGATTGTAGGTCGGTTAACAGAAACCAATGAATGATTGGCTGCGGAAAGCCGACTCAAAGTGAAATCATAAGAGCATGGACCATAGATACGGACAGTTCAGAGGGACCATACGCGTTAACAGATAATATGTCGGTGAGTAGCTTAAGGAAAAACACTCTTCTGACTGGTGGAAGATCAAGCATGAATGGCGTGTCAACGAAATGGTGGCTTCGTTTAAGCGAAAAATCTACTTACGCTAAGGACAAAAACAATCTTAATTCGAAATAGGACATCTTACGTAAGATATCGATGAAAAGTTTCGATAGAAAACGGAATGCTTCAACACGCCAATATGTCTGATTATAAGGACGCAGGGATTGTTTTAGTCACTAACTTGTTCCATACTATACGAGATTATAACATAGTTCACAGTTAATGTCACCCGATAATGCTGTCAATTCGGGTATTTTTCTCACTTCAGCCATTAAAGAGCAAAACTTATAATATGCCCGCCATTGTTGACCTATGCGTTGCGGAAACCTAAATATCGACACACAATTTGTTTACAACCTAGAAAATTCGTGGAGTAGACAGGACGGTTTTATATGAAAGTTGTTACATTATTGTGCTTACTCTAGATAGGGCATGAAAACGTCGAGTTACATTTATAAAACGAATATGCAATGCTAGCTAACGTAATGATTAGATACTTCGGATGACGGGAAGCGACAATATTCAAGCTATGATAGTTTTGATAAACGTGATTAGAATAGGAAAAAGTCGAAGGTGTGGAATATCTACGGATCTGATGGGGCTTCTATTTAATGTAGTTTATAGATAATCAATAAGTGAATAGATAAAAACCGGTTCCTGACTATCCGTGCCCGAAATAGGCAGCAAACCTATTCTCTACTCTGCTGGTTGCACCTTTTAGCCGGCAGGGATTGGCATTGAGAGATGTTGCCTAACATACTGAAACTTAATAGCAGTCGATAGAACGTAATCTGGCCTTGTAAACGAAAAGGCTATACTCTTACTAATTCCGTTATTGCTTACCATACATGCTAAATAAACAGATCTGCTTAAACAAGAATCTTTGTATATCTATAATGCTTCGTGATATAGCCGCCAATAGCTTTCGTCGTTATAGAAGTTTTATTTTTTTAGTGTTCATGTTCTGTTAATAAACTTTGCCAAGTTTGTCGGTGACTATCGTTTCGACCTAACGAGCACTTTTTGTTTTCAAGTATATATGTTAAAGACGAGTCCCTGCTAAATATCTGCCCCAATCCAATAGTTGCTATTCGCTAGTTACACGTATTGCGAAAAAAAAAAAGCCTAACCCACTGTGAGGTTTACGCGCGTATTGTCTTTGCCGGTCTCGATTTTCTAGGTCTGTCATTGTAGCTGGCGCTATGCGGTCTGACAGTTAGTTATTCAGCCAATTTTTGACCCGTTCTCAAAATGTGCCTCAAGAACAATGCCATGTCGACTGGGATAGCCGGTCTCTGACTCGTTTGTATCAATAGCAAAGATACATTGATTTATAGCCATTAGTTACATGCAGAAAAAAACTTGGTTAACAACGGGAAGAGGAAAGCAAGGTGGTGCTTGTTTGTTAGAAAAACGTTGACTGTCACAGCACTCAGACCTCGGCTACCCCGTTCTAGCAAATGACAAAGAGCAAAGCATGCTTAGTTGATTTCGTTGAAGTCCGACTAAAATGTGACCTATATATGATATTATTAAAAAAAATTTAAAAAACAAAATGAAGAGTCCCTACCGGAGAGGATATCTAGTTCCTGGAAGTTCCATGTTTAGAGTGCTAGGAAATCTGCTTGCCGGTGACGCCGGAAGCGAAGCTCGAAAAGTATATGCCAAAATGTACACACGGGCTGTTGTTTACCGAAGTTCTATAATGGGTCACTACTATTCACTAGTGGTGGAGATTATGTATTTCGTAAACCCTGTGTCCCCTAGAAGCGCGCAAGCACTGGCTAAATCCTAGGAGCCCTATGCCTGTCCTTGACACGGTTCAAATCCTTAGAAAAACATTTCCACCTCTTGTTTTAGTGAGATGTCACGTTTATCGGACCAAACACTCTCGATACAATATTTTCGTTTGGTCTTCTTGACGCCGTCAGATACAGTCAGAACACACTCAAGCAGATATATATGCGTATATCTTGAGCGATACGACCTTGGGTAAGAGCCACAACCATTAGAGATCCGATTGAGTAGTGCTTGTATAATAAACACAATGTGTTCAATACGTATATCTGACCCGTTTCCTCCGATCGAAAAATATGACTGTGTGACAAAAAAAAGTTATATTTTCACCATGTACGGTTGATTATTATAAGGCTTCGTTCTTAACAAAAAAATCGAAGTTCAACTGCGCTAGCTCGGCTGGGCCTGAAGTGATTTTTTTTCCTACTGGCCATTGTTCACAACTCTCTTGGTCGCTCGAAATACCTTCCAGTTTCAGCTAACCTAATTTCTTGGATAAATGTGTAGTATTAATCGTCTTTATGCGTGACACTGTGATGGTTATAAGAGGTACGTGCTTTGTAAAGTACTGAATCGCAATTACTCGGTCACATTGCCTAATTAGCCAAAGTTAAGGAGCAATACTATGGCGTACCGAGCAAGGTTTGGGGTTTCAGGGACAAGGGGGTAATCAAAGCACACGGTTAGCCGTTAAAATATAATGCTTACTAATTAGCGCAAATGGTGACAGGCAAACTGATTCACGTATATTTAAGTAGGCCATTGGGTTCCAATTTGTAAATATTTAGCAAAATAGATACGTGAATTCGTACACTTATTTTTATTTTTCTATCACATAGCGGCCATATGCTTATTTGCTTTTGGCTCAAAGGTGGGCTGAAATACTGATTTAGCCCCTATCAAAGTCTGTACACATACGATTACTGTTGATAGATTGTTTCACAGGTTAAAGGTTATAATGTCTACCTGTTCATTGACAAATACGTAAAATCTACGTATTAGTCGAAATAACTATCGTAACTTTTGTACTTACCTCATCGCAAAGTGCTAGCATACGCCGGGTTGACTCGAGCGACTGCAAGAAACATAACAAACAAAGATATTAGTTTAACAACAACGTAGAGCATAATTAGCTGGTAGTAAATATCAATATACTGAACTTACTGAATGTACAGGACCTGGTTGGTTCGTTAAGATCGTAAGATAGGTAAGATAGAATACGACGAGTAGCTAGCTGGTACTGTTCACTTAATGAACCGCTTTAATAGATAAATAATCACTCCTTTTCGGACGTAGAAAATGCTTTCAAAAAGACACTTCAAAATAGTGTTCCATCTGGAAGCGCTCTTGTTTTCCTGCGCTTTTCATAGAGGAAAAAGACTAAACGACGATAATGGCCACGCCAAAAACAACGACATTAGGGATCAAAACTGTGCAACTTTCTATGTTTGTGAATCGCTCTTATTTTATGTTCAAAAACTTTGTCAGAAGGACGACGGAATAGATTCGGTGAACCTCGGGCTATTTCTACAAGTCTTCCATGCCTCATTCTGTTGCTTTCCATTGCTTCATCACAACCCTCTTTACATTTTTTTTTTTTTTTTGTAAGCTTTCGTCGATATTTTTGGTCAGGATTGTGCTTTAAGTTTTCTCGTATCTTCATTACTTGTACTATATAAAGCCTCATAAAGTCGTTTTGTCCTCCCCACCTCTTAGCTCCAGAACTGTCACAGACAGCTTGTAAAGGCATTATCATTTGACGTGCCCGAGCAGGAAAAAACTATTTCCAATATATAGATATACCCCATATGAGCGGCGGAGTATTAACGAAGAACAACCTGTTTCTCCCGATCACATAGAGTCCTAATCGAGAGTCCTGGACGAGGCTTGATTTGATTCATCAGTCGCGGAATAGAATCGCATTCGAGACAGGTCGCTAGCAAGCGGTTCGACGACGATTTAACTAACGGCAGGGATCCTACAGAAAGCAGAGCTTTTACACCTTTTCATTCCTCTACACTAATTCAGAAAAAGGTTTTCCGGCTGCCGTGGCGCTCATGGGCGCAACAGTTTTTCCTTTTCGGGCCCCTACAACGCTTAGTGACGAAGATTAGAAAAGCTGGCTTCTCTATCTTGTTACTTTCGACGAAGGACAGAAAGCTGAGCAGCAAATACTGTACATTTACTCCCCTTGCCTGGTATGTGAAATGAGGTGATTCCCTCTCCAACATCCCACGAGATACAGGCCGTCTTGCCAAGTCGCACAGTGAAAGCTTTCCTCAGAACTCAGACCGTCGTCTGAGAAAGCTGCAGCTTATCTGGTCCGAATAGCCCATGCGGGACTCCGAACCGACGTCGCAGCAGTCGGCCACGTGCGGGATCTTTCTTTTTTGCGTCTTCCTGGGTTTTTTTTTTGTTTGTTCCCGCCCCTCTGGACTTGCCTTTATTGAGCTTTATTCGACTCATGTTTGCTATTTTCATGGGTAAACATTAGAAGCTAGGAAACATCTACTGTCTAGACGACGCGAAAATCTATTTTCACCTGCCTACTATTCACAGTTCCTGTATGGCTATTTCTGTCAGAAACGTTTTTCAACTATTTTAAAGCTGTGCTCGTAGATGCCGATTGCTAATTACATAGATCAGAGGGTATCCGTTTAGCGTCTATCTATGTGTATGTCTACGGAGATTTCCTATCACTTCTGCCGGGGTCGCTGCTACACCTTAACACAAATTGAGAATAACTCTTCCTGAGCAGGCTACCTCGCACTCACAATCAACTGCCATTAATTTAGGTAAAGCCAAGGACTGGATACTTGGGTAGTAAGGACCGAGCGTTCTACCGCTACCACTTAGTTAACTTTCACTGGTTGGAAAAGTTAGGGGTAACATCGTCAACCCCATTCTTTTAAAAGAATGTAAATAGTGTAAGGGAAAGGACTTGTCTTTAAACGGGTAAGGAGCAGTCCTATAAGCAGCTGCAGGAGCATGGGCTCTCCATAATTCCGCGAGAGCAATATGAGACAGCACAGAAGGAGTCATACGCGCAAGGAGGGTATTTTGGCTGCCTGTTATAGTGAATGCTGTAGGCCGATTGGGCGTTTTTGAGCATTTCGCATGTTTCCGTTTCGCCAATAAATATGGCAGGTTAACGATATGAAGAACTTTCGGTTGAGCCAGAAAAGTTGCTTCGCTATAATACCGCCAAGACACTTGCCCTCGGTGATGTAATTAATGAATACAAGAACCAACAACATTTAAGCTGTGCTCGGAATATTCAAGCGCTGTGGGGTCTTTGTATGTACACAGGATGGTGTCAGACCAGCTCAAGTCAACCACGGATAAAGCCACGAAACTATTGTATTTGCTTATTTTACAATTACATATCATAAGCGCTAATCTACTAGCAATAAGAAGATTCTAAAGTACAATCTGATTGTACGCTTCGCAATGCGTCGAACAATCTACTGAAAAGAAAAAGAAAGCTCATTTGAAAATGCCGTTCTTATGTTTAACAATATGGCTCCGGAGGGGATATCGGAGTCACACCATACAAACGATAACTACATATATTAGACATTTGCGACCTAGACGACGTTACGACTGGTCGTGCTCCGAATTCAATTGATCCTGTCAATTTTAGTCAATTTTTCAATTCTGTCAATTTTTGAAACCGCAGAAAATATCGTATTGCAGCTTTGTTCACGTTTTGCCTAAGGCACCTCAGGGTGAATTTCACTATAAAATGCGTACATATATAACATATAGTACAACTGGTGTAATACCACGTAAAGACTATCGGTCCACAGATTATACATCCTAATGGTCTTTCAGTATTACATGGGTACAAAAACATCGTTCAAGGATCGTGTATGCTCATTGGGAACGCTTGTCCAAGTCGTAATATGCTTGTACTTTTTACCATCGATCCGCCCGTGCTCGTTCGAAATTTAATATAGAAAGGACCACAACCTTTCTCCTGCCGACTACTCATAGATTTCACACGGGGGAATACTGTCAAACACTTTTGATTGAACAGTCGTTGGACCGATTTAACAGTAGAGACCACTGAGGACGACAATTACATCACTCTTTCAGGAACGAATTGTCTCGGACAGACGAATGAGCGAAAGGATTGGGTCCTTTCGTGACGAGAACAAGCCTTTTTTCCTTTCGCTCTCATTTCATTTTTAAAATCGCCGGTATCGTTCTATCTATCTAGCTAGCCATAGGTATAGCGAAACGCAGAAATGTTTGAAGAAACAATGCAGATTTTTTGACAGGGTTATGGCATTCTCATGTCGCGAAAATCAACATTAAACACCCTTCAAATTCATAATCTAGCATCTAAATTTTCTTTTGCTTCTAAGACTGTGTCTGAATAAAAACAATATTTTAACTATTTTTCGTTGCAATATCATCTACAAACATTACTTCTGACGGTCGTATTTATACAATATGTCGATCACTTGTCACGGGTACAACTCCGGTTCGGGTTCTAAACTGCTCACACGTTCGTCTCAGATGTTCCCTTTGCAATTGTGTGATCGCTTTCGAGTCAACGTTGTCGTGACGAGACCTGTTGAATTCTCGCTCAGTAACTCTCCATATATAGTAATTCAATTAATTGTTATCCGGGCCGAGTGGCGACTAGTGCTAATCCCAGAATACATACTCTGGCGGCCAACCCTGCGCTTGTATAAACCAGTGCGCCAGTTTTCTAGAAGCCATTTCTCCTCTGTCGCAGATTTTCCGTTGCACGGTTTTGAAACCTACTTCTGCTTGTTTTTTGCAGTCGCATACTCATTTGCAGCTCGGCATACTGATGATTTAAAACGACATAAGAAGTTTCTAGTCTCGTTGCGCATTCGTCCAGTGCGTCTAGATTCGAAAATTGCCGGTCTTTGCTATAATCCTAAAAAGGACGCACTATTCGTTATGACGAGCTTGCTGTTGTTGTTTTGTTGCAGAAGGGACTGGCTTTCGTCTACTTTCGGGGGTAGCAAATGAATGCATGCGCAATGCGACAAACAGCCCGCTAACATTTATCCCAATTTAGGTTACGTATTTTATGCAATAATGCCAATGGCTAAAGCTGTCTCCAGCTAACTTTTACCCTAGTTGACGGGGCAAAATATTATGTACTGCTAGCCGGTGGTTTTCATAAATACTCAAACAAAAATCACAGTCGTTGTTTTCAGCGTTCCCAACGTAAGTAAAATCCTCGTCACATTATTTAGGCTCAGTCTATTATTAGCTATAGATCTTTAAATAGGTAGCAGACAGGCTCCATTCGACGTAAATGTTTTTATGCCAACAGTAGGTTAATTAAACGTGTATCGCCGATCACGATGTGCAAACACTGACCTGGACGCTATTAAGTGGGATAGCCTCCATTCTAACTGTCTGTCCGCCACTCGTATTTGCCCTTTGCTTTATCCGATTTTTCGGGTGTCGAAACAAACCTGTCCCTCGCACAACTAAACTCCGATTTGTCATCTAATATAAATCTATTATAAATCGATTTATAAAATCTGTGGCACATTACACAATAGTTAAATTCGACACAGAGTGGCCGGTTAGTAGGGGACAACAATGCAAAAACATGTGCTCATACAGAAGCCGTACAATGCACTGGCTGTAGCAGTTAGATACCAAAGAAAAGGTAGCCTAGGGGGAGAGAAAGATTTAAGGCAAAAACAGGACCATTCTTCTGTAGTTAATCTGCTGGTAGGGGAATGATGGGTATCGTTTGTTTTTCAGCGAGACCGCTTTGTCCCATATGGCACTCTTTTCTTCTGTGGCCTACATAAATCAAGGTAGGTAAAAACATTTCAGTGATGGCTCCTTCAAGCAAACTATTTAGATGAGCAAGATGAAGAATCAGCTCGTACTGTGTGTAGATGACACCCGCCCAGTTGAGCAGAAACACTAATTGTTAAATTTGTTCCTCGACGCAGTCGATTCACATCCGTGTCGGACTGTCCTTATCGACGGTTTCCATCTCTGGATGAACCTAGATTTCATATGTGAATCTGTAGGCGTTAAAGAAGAACTGCGTTTTGTGGAGCCTTCTCACCCCACCAGAATGAAAATATATCGATCAGCTATTGTTTCCGCAACAGTCTGCCTTAGTTAATTACCATCCCCATACATATATGGGAGTCTGTTTTAGATGTCTTATTGACGTCAGATCTGGATCTCAGTGTTGATTCGTCGCACTCTGACCGACACGGATCGTAAGGCCATAATACTTGATGTACTGCTGAAAAGTACCAACTATCTGTTCATATTTGATTAGTTCAGTAGAATGTGGTCTGGTTGTATAAAATTGATTGGAAGGTTTTTTCCCCACTTAGTGACCACAACCAAAAAATTTTGTTGACTGCTGTCTCTTTTGGATGGAACAATTCAATCGAAGACGGAATCTGATTCATCTAGTCGAAGTATTCCCATCGGTCATTTAAACAAACTTATTGACTTGTGTCCATCTTGTCTCACATCTGTAGCCCGTACACCTGATACGGCATCGTTGTTTAGACTCGGTACTCTGACTGAATATAAGTTTGACTTCTGCAATTCTCGTTCCTTCCTCCAACAAACGAACTCTCGTTTAACGGGAGATTAACTTCCTGACTTCGGTCTACCGCGCACATCCGCATCAATAGAGTGATTATCTCGGCTGACTATTTCGAGTCATTACACCGTCGTCCACCGAGTGACTCAGTATTTTTGAGCCTGAAGTATTCATGTTATTGTTTTAACTTCACGCGAGCACATACTTTACATCCAACATAATACTACCCCCAGATATTGTACAGGAATCTGCACTCGATCTACTGCCCTCTGGGTGTCGCAGGTACTCTGGACAGTTCTTTACAGCGCGGTGGATTTAACTTTAAGGCGTTTAAGTTTATACTCATAGGCCTGTGAAGACTGTTTTTTAAAACAGTTACTTTGGAGATGTTTATCAGGGTGACCTCGTTATTTAAGAAGCTCGAACCTACTGAATAAAGCGGATCTCATAAATTATTATTCTGAGTTCAGAACCAATAATCTTCGTAGCAAATGCTAGTGCGTGTAATGAAATTGTATATAATAGCTATTATGCGTGAAGATGTGGTTTGATAAGCGCGCCACATCCAGTTTCGTTTTTAATTAATTGTATATGATATACGCTACACAACGTTTGTTTTATGTGCCTCACACTTATTTTGCGCAGTAAAAAGCTTTTTTCTATAGTAAAGGTTATTTCAGCTTTTTCCTTTCATCATTTTCTTACAGGTGTCCCGTAATTTTTCATGACTAATCAATTAGATGTTGACGTATGATGTCGTCAAGAGGAACTGTTTGGATCTTAGTCACACCCAAATCGATGCTGCCTCCGCCGCATCTCCCCATGAACAGAGGAGACGAGGAATCCTAATCGAAAAAACCTACCACGATGCGCAAAACGTCCTTTATGTGTATATATATATATATATATATATACGTACAGTGACGCTTCGAATGGATAAAGGAAAAAGATTGACTGCTGGGGTAGGCAGCGCTTCGTTAAGCCGACCCGACGTTAGCCGTTGTGGTGGTAGTCCTTGTTAGTTCTGTAGGTTTAGAAGGTTTTCTAGTTTTTGCCGCAGTTTTCATAGTTGATGCCGCAGCGGTAGGACTATCGAATGACAAGAAACAGGTCCTGATGAAAGGAAAATCTATCTTTGGAAAGACGAAAATAGGAGCCGTGGGTACTACCAGAGGCAGGAAACGCACCGGCGGACTCTAACAACACACAATCTGGCTACGCAAGGCAAATGACCATGTTAGCAAACGACAATACACATAAAAAAGCTATAGCAGCAACAGCAAAACGAGGCACGAATCGACTCTAACAGTAGTGGTGAAGACCAGCACGAAAAGCAATAGCCGCGTCCGCAGTCGACAGCCTCGAAGCTATGGCCCAAGGGGACCATCATAGCATAAAGCCTTTGCTTGTCCCGAACAAGGCCAGGACCTCGCAGCTACTGCTGTAGCTGTATCAACTGACGACCAAACAGCTAACAGCCAATGCGCGCACCGTGGTGATGTGTTAGGCTTGTCAGCTGTCCTGTAATTAATATTATAAGAGCAGTTGCAGGACAACAACGATAGCAATAACGATTACTGCCGCTACCAGTAAGACTATTCCAACAAGCAGGACAGCGTGACACAAGACGGTACGGACAACGTCAGCAGCAGCAGCCGTAACTAGCCATGTCAACAACGGTGCGACAACTTCTCTGCATTTTGATGCGACGAGGCTATGAGCATCGTTACGGGGACAATGGGAACTTAGTCAAGCGGACACCAACTCGATCTCTCGCCTCACATTACAAGCAGCGTCAATAGTCATAGTAGAAACAGTAGTAGTAGTAGATAAGTACAACAGAAACACGGGAGAAGAATAGGGGTATACAGGCAGTTCCCAGATGCAGACTTTCCGCTATACTGTCCTTCCATCGCCTCCTCTTCCTCTTGCCTCTTCTTTCTTGCCTGACCCCCCTTCCCTCTAGTCAGGGATCGGCCCGATCTCGTTCATTGTTCAGCTACCTTTAAGCTCTCCGTTGCTTCGTGAGTTCTGGTGAAGCTGGGGAATGGGCGAAAAAGTAGGCCTGTGAACTGAAAAAGACCGTTTCTGAAGATAGCCACTGACATCACTGGCGATGACGACTGGCATAAGTACCTTACCATACGGACTGGACGAGCTGCTGATTCGGTTGCAGTCGGCTAGAACGATCCCAGCTGCTGAAAGGAGGAGTGGCTAGAAACACACTGTCCTGTCTCAATCTGACTACTGAAGGAATGATGATAAGTTTTCCCTTGCTTGCTTCACCAGTGAAATAGTAGTCAACATCGTCAACGTAACAGGGCAACACTTCCGGGGGTTTTCTCTGTCCTGAATGTGCATTGAGCGAACCTTCATGCAGGAAAATAAATGGCTGAATCAGATGAGCTGCACAGGTCGTATCAGGCAGTACGCTATATAATCGGATTCATGGTAGGCCGATTGTCCTGATTTGAAATATTTTTCAACCCAGTAAAACCCATATAATCCATTCTTTGCATGAAAGCATATTGGCGATTACTTACAATAAGGGGCATAAGCCTGCAAATGAAAAGATGGCTACTTTAGCGACAATTAATTTACATAGAAATTAGACAGACGTTAGTCAACAAAGGCACCTAAATATGCTCCATATGCTTATGGTAACTAAGTTTTATTATATAATGTATGTGTGCACATTCTAACGCATGGTTTTGGGGTGAAACGATTAAAATGCCGCAACCCCTCCTGTTGTACCAATTATAAGTAGATGTTGGCAAGTACAGTTGTTATTTTTTTTAACTAAGTAGAAAATCGTTTGGGTTATATTTGTTACTAACTCGAATAGCGAACGGCTTGCTTAAAGCTCAAAGTGATTAAATAGTTTGGTAGAAAAATTGCAAAAGGGGTAGGAGTAATAGATTGGACCTAAAGCCGACTGTAAAAGCAGCTATGGTTTGTGGAAATAATCATAGGCGATCCATAATTGTTTAGCGCGTCGTTAATCATCTATGTAAGAGAGAAATGCGGATAACGATGCAAGCTTAGCGACCCAGATCGATCGCTTCTTCTTAGCTTTCAAGCTGTAAAAGTTAGGTGCCATAAAAATGAGTCATTTAGCCGAGCGAAGATACATCCAGTAACAATGTGTTTGATTATATTTGAAAGAAGAAAATAGTTCCGGCTTACCTTTCGTAACCTGTTGACAATGTAAATCCTAAATACGATCCATTTGTTTAATCAAGACTGATAGCTTTGCATTATTATTCGCGCGGGACATTTTGCAAAGAAGCACACAATTTAAGATAATTATTTTCTAATTTTTTTTTTGCAAAGTGTGTGTTTCAACACAAGACCTGTTGAGCTGAAAGCCAATAATATGTTTTTTAATTTTACTCAATTGTGCGTACATGAGGATTTTTTTTTAGCCACATGGAGACTACGAGTATAAACACTTTGAAAATATATTTTAGACGTCAAAACAACATCAGCGGTCGCCATAAATTAGCAAATTAAGAATATAGATTAATATCAGATATATTAATAAAAATCAATTTCTTCACTTTCCGAGTAAATCCGCGCCTCTTGTACATACCTTTGTTTTAGCATGTAACTGAATTAAGACCAATAAGTAGCTATATATCTCATTAAACGTAGCAGAACTCTAGTGTTTAATGGCTATGGGTTTGTCTTTGTTATCGGGTTCGATTCTGCAACTTGATGTCCAGTTATAGTGTAATGGTACAAAACGGTAGATTTTCAATAAATATATTTATTGTATTTCTGGTGTCCTGCGGCATTCAACAACTCTAAACTAACGAAATGACGTGATATCAGGGATTTCGTCGCTTAGCCTTTTAACATAACGAAACGAACCCTCGCAATACCAATATTTGATAAAGCATTGTCTTGCTGTTTCTGCTTTTTAGTTTTTGGTTACCTTCCAGTGTACCGATGATACGAAGCCATAAATGTTTTGAAAACTACCATGCATCTGAACTTTCTAAGGACTAGAGAAAAGCGAGTACATCACTCCGAAATTTACCCGATTTCCGAAACTTTTCGCGTGCCTGTTTATCTTAACAAATCTACCTGCTCCGATCAAGATACTCAGCTCAAAGCAAAACAGTAGTCTAGTTTCAAACACTGAAGCAGATTATAGAAAAAAAAAAGCAGTTTAATGTAAATCGTTAATGTTAAGGAACAGTTGCTGGAAAACTTACGGACGACCATTTACTCCTCGAGCTTGCTATTGACAGGTGAAGTCTTATTAAGAAGACCTCCAATATGCAATTAAAGCATAATTCAACACAGAAAATCCTATCGCTATCTGACTCAACCCCTAGTAATAAAGATAGATTATGCTGTTAGTAGTTTCAAATGTTCTCCGGTCTTGAACAGGAACCTACTATTGAGCTCGAATGGCCGTCTGAAATAGCCCCGTCTCAGTTTGTTACTCGATGAACTGTGGGTAGTTTGGCAGTTTGTACTAGAATCGGACGATGGCAGAAACTCTTGTGTCTGACCATTCCTTAGCGCCCCTATTCAGTAGCCATCTAATTTTTTTTGATACAGTTATTGTCGATAATATAGAAGTTTGTCTTGGCCATGTCTGTAGCCTTCAGCTGAAATATAGTTTCTTCTAAGTCAAGCCATCGTATTTCTGTGAAAAAAAAAAAAATTTAATTTCCGCTATCTTTCTCTATATTTGTGTATCTCGATAAACGAAACCAGGATATGGCGTTTGTGAAGGCTTTTCGACGATAATAGACGCTGACGTTATGTTGCATCTCCTGATTATACAATTACTTTACTTCCACACCTGTAACTTTTTACTCCTCATTTGTTCAGTAAAGATAACTTGAAGAAATATTACATCAGCTTAATAACTTAATTATTGTATTAATAAGTCAATTCTTCTCAGCCGGCAGATATGCAACCTACACATATGTATCTCTGAAATCATCCTCCAGGCCCTTTAAATATACATTTGTGGCGTATTTTTCTCGCTTTTCCTTTGACATCATTCAGGTCGTTGTTAGCCTATGATTCAACCCAGGCAGGGGCCATTTTGGCTGGGTGATATATATAAAACATTTTCCCGCTTTCCGTCCCTGGAGAAACAAGAGCAATTATTCGAACATAAGCAATAATATACACAAATTCGGCCTTACACGAGGTGACATGCATGGTTCAGTTAGCTCCTTCCGCCATCAAACCAAAAAATAGTGGGACGACACGATGTCCTTTTGGCCCTCTTCCAGCCCCAACAACGACGAATTCATATCGGCTGGACATATGCTTAGGCTTCTGCTGTCGTCATCGGTGTTATTGCCGATAGAGCTGCTGCCGCTGCATCGGACATGAGACAGCACAGGCCAGCATAGATGCTCA
Source organism: Varroa jacobsoni (assembly GCF_002532875.2). Taxonomy (NCBI): domain Eukaryota; kingdom Metazoa; phylum Arthropoda; class Arachnida; order Mesostigmata; family Varroidae; genus Varroa; species Varroa jacobsoni. The sequence goes on along the minus strand of NW_019214048.1, from coordinate 299,300 downwards.
GTCCTCTTAGAACTAGCTCCCGATGGAGAGAGCAATGAACCAGAGTGGGAATGGGTTCTAAAGGGCAGACCATTCAAGGCGTGGTATTTGTACCCAGCGCACGTCTCTCTGCCGATAGCAGTAACAGGCTTATCCGTATTACCTTGCGCCCTTTCTCCTTTCTGCTCTAATATAAGTAAATATCGTTTCAGTGTATAAGTCATAACTTAGTTAATTATTCTGAGGCACATAATGAAGTTTGTCGAGGGCTTACCGAGAAAGACCTTTAAGAAGAATGTACTAATAATAACCCTGTAGCTGCAGTAGACACCGTCGCACACAAAATGCAGATCAGCGCCTGAGATTTACGATTGCAGGTTTTCTTTGTCTCTGTGTACGGAACACGTCCCGTTCTCGAGCTACGTTATCCTTTTCGCCTCGATCTCGATGCAGCCGTTACGTATATGTGAAATATCATAACGTGAAAATATCAAACGCTAATCTTTTGTTGGCATCTACTGATCTCAGCTAATTAGTTTTAGAACCCCTTTTCTTCCTGGTATTTAGCTGTTGATAGAGCGCTTGCTTTAGAGGATTAGTGAGTAGCTAGGTCGTAAGTTGGTGCCAAAAATAGTTCGGACACCTGTAGCAGTGACCTGCGAGCACAACGATGAGAAGTGGCTATAATATTTAAAACGAAACGAAAAGCAAGATTACAAATCGGCTTTCGGAAGATCTGCCTACCAGATCAATCGTGGACGAGTCCTAGTAGCTAATTTCGTATGAACCTTAAGCGTTCCTAAGTGTGTCGAACTTACGTTGTCGTCAAGCGATCGAACTTGTTTAATTGGCATTTATACGCATAACGAAAGACCGTCTGTGATTGCCGTTAATAATGCCGAAGAATTTGAAATTATTTAAACTCAACACGCTCATAAGATTAGACACCGGTACGCAAAGCGGTTTCCATTAACTACTGTAATATATATATATATAACTGCCCCCTGTTCGGTTCCAGATACTTACGGTTGGTATTTAGCAGCGTTTTTGAAATATTGCTCCTATTATGAGTTTGCGTTTGTCTGCACCTGCGTCGTTCTGTACATCACTATTCAATTACTTTGTCTCAGTCCGCTAAGTTGTTGTCTAATAGAGATTCACTGTTCGGGTGGGAGGGGATTTGGTTCGTCCGTTGAAAAGGCTTAACGCAAACGCCTATTCTAACAATTCTCCTAACTATGCTCCTGAGACAATATGAGCTAAAGTTCAACATGTCTAGGTCAGTGGCAAGAAGACGAGCTGCGTAAAATGCATGAGTACATAAACGACTCGGTTCCTTGCATTCTGTCTGCCACGGCCATAGCAACTAACCCATGCATGGCGGTAGATAAAAACCTCCTGTACAAAAAGTTAACTAAATACCGCGAAAAAGCCATTAACAGTTTTCCAGATGCATGATATCGCTTTTTCATAAGCTATATTCAAGTGCGACTGGCCAATATTATATTATATAATTGCATATGCTGGAATCCCTCATGTATGCATTTATTTAAAATTGCCATTAGTCATGAAATTTCAAAACCTTTTAAACTAACCCCTATTGTGAATCTCCCGCTTTGCCTAATGGAAATAGTCCTAGAATTTTTCCGAGGTCGTACAGAAATTGGCCGGCGTTTACGGGCAACTGAAACAGATCTAAACCACGGCGGGGGCCTATTCCGGCGTGCAAATGCCGCACAGCGGATGACTTTCACTTAGGTTTTAAACATAAATCTCCTACCTGTGTCATAATGAGTCTATGGCTTTGGAAGACTGGCTTTTTCTCATACAAGGAATAGCGGATGACCACATAGTCGCTAGTATAAAGCGACTACTAAAATTAGTCTCAATTTATAACGACCGCCTTCTTGACAACCTCATTGCCTGTCGTCTCAGAAGGCAATTGCTCCAAAACGTTCTCTATCGAATGCTGTAACCAAAGCACATGGCAGAGGTTATGCTAACTCTACTGACAACTCTAACCAGAAGACGGTGTGTTTCAATCTGTGTTGTGTGCGCTTATAATAAAGGAGAGGTTTTCTCTAAAACTCTGAGAATTAAGTTACCCGACCTTAAAAAATAACGTTGACCTTTCTTCACTTTTTTACTGAATGTAAAGAAAAAACTTTTTACGTGCTTACGTTGCTCTAACCGTTGATAATCTCTGATCACAACATCCATCTAATTTACTTGTCGAATGTGTTTCTTTTTTAAGTTGTTATTATCGCTGGTATTGGTTCAAATAGCAGATTAATAATATCGCTTAAAATGTATTGTGATCGACGACGGGACGCTCATTTACCCATCGCCTCCGCTGAGCGTAATCGGGCTGCCTGATTGGCGATAACTCCGATGCCATCACACAAATGCGAGCACGTCCTATCCCAGGTTATTTGATGACTGGAAATATTGCATAGCCTTAAGTCAAAAAATATTTTAGGAGGAATGCAGCATCTAAAGAGGCGACCCATTGACCGGCTTTCCTTTTTGACGTGTCGATACGTTACCAGCTAGGTAAAATTACGTTAAGACAATAAATACCTCGCCGTTACTGTCAAAGCGGCCTATTTGATATTATTCGCTGCTTCCTAAGGCGAAGTAAGTAGAGATAGATTAAGGATCTAAGCTTCCGATTCTGGTGCTCTGCCAGTGCTTACACACCCACTTTCTTTTACTGACGCCGTCTGTGCGTCTACAATGACTACCAGGAAGGTCAGGAAAAGACAGCGGCATGATTAATATCGTAAAGACACCAGCCTTCTGCCATAACAGCCATTTCTACCACCACCAATGCCGTACTAGCGGCAACGGCGGGGGCTGATTGTAAGGTCATTAATAGCACAGTACAAGCCGTTATTTCTGACTGCCTTTTGATAACGATGCTCACGGTAGTAACACAACTCTACATTAGCCTTACAATGTTCCCCTACCATGCGTCAATCCTGCGATTTCCCTCCATCCAAACAGATGGTGCGTCGTTATCGTCTGTCCAACGAAACCTTGCGTATTTTGTGTGGCCCTACGCTACGTGCTTTTTGCAAGTGTATCGTACTTGCCCCGTAGGAGTGTTCCAATATGGCCCAACACATGCAGAACAAACAATAGCATCTACGTGTCTAGTATATGTTCTTCTGTGCATGTCGAAGGAATGGCTAGAGTAATGGAGTTACAGTTTATATACATTTATGTTCTTCTATTCTAAAGCTACGCAAGTAAAGCAATCTAAAAAAAAAAAAAACGGTTTGGTGGCATTGAAACCAAGCAAAGATGAACTTCGTTCCCACAAATTTTTCAAGCAGAGCCGAAGCGATTTCTCATTGAGTCTTAAGTACAGCTGTATATGCGCATTTCTTCAAGTCACATGTAGAATTTAGTCTGTTTCCTAATATCGCTTAAATTTTTTTCGCCAAAAAAAAACCTACAACCATTTCTCCACATAAGTATCCATTACCAGTCTCGCTAGCAGATCGATTCATTAGGTCACATCGTACTTATATTGTACTGCATGATTTTAGAACAAATCCCTTTGTCAAACATCTCACTGGCAGGTATTGTACATGGCTGTCGTTTCATACTCTCACAACACTCAAGTCCTTAATGTTTACACTTTTTTGTATATGTTGGTCGGTCGTAAATGCCATAACTAGGTCTTATGAATTCAATAAATAGTTTATGTGAATTATATAGAATTGATCGGATAGGACGCTCCGAATGCTCTATCCGCTGCTGTTCCGCTGATGAATCTGTACTTTATGTTTTGATCAACTGCGCGACTTCTACGTTTATTGGGTTTTGCGTTTAGTTCTATGACATTTCCCAAGCTAACACTGCGTTGTTTAAGCCAGCTTTAATGAGTTGTATGTCCTGCGCATAAAAGTATGTCCAAATATGACCCGTGGTCGCATATTTATCAGTTACTGCTGACCCTTGTTCCAGCCATCCCGTTCTATACGCACAAGGAAAACGCGCGAACTGTTCAAAGTGAAAAACTGCAAAAAGCGGCCGGCCGGCCGGCGGGCCGGCAGGCCCAATATCACGCCGTGGACTGCTTCTTATCTGCGATCTGCACTACAGTTCGGTTGTTATATCCTTTATGGGGCTCTTCCTAAATATGCCTTTATCTCCCGCTAGCGCGTAATGTATTGTGCAAAACAGTCATGTTTGGCCAGCGACGTGTTCGTAATAGGGGAATAGAAAGCGTATGGTCATCCATCGCCTCTACAGCATGAAAGATGCCGTCTGCATTGTCAGCTTCTGGTAACGTACGATGCTTAATAACAGCAACCCCTTGCCCAGCCAATGAAGCGTTCGTAGACTTCTTTTCGTTGTATTTGTCGTGTAGCCCTTGACTGGCTATGCTTTGCTATTGAATTCTGGCAACGAACAAAAGTCTCTGTTCATGTACAAATATCGAATTTACGCCCTTTTCCAAAGAGGTACACGTAGCTATCACCTGTTTTATGCCAATGCGACGTTTTCCGTTACCTTCTATCCAATCAACATTTGACGCTGGAAGCTCGCCAGGGTAAGTAATTGGTTCATGCAAAGGTATCCCGATAATCATAATATTGAATAAACATACTATAATACGTATTTAGTTGATGAAAAACGCCTTATGATGTTGCGTATCTAAGGGAAGATTTACAGCTTGTGGCTGAAGTATAGTTGCTCAGAATATGCGCGAAAGGCTTAAAGGTAGGAAGGTTAAATAAAAAAACAGCGATAATGGTGACGTAGTAGTGCCACCCGCCATAACAGCCTTTTACGGCTTGAAGGATAGCCTAGCATACACTACCTGCCGAGACAAGCGAGACAGGTACTGATTTCAGGTACTAAGTAAGCTGGCAGTCCACCATGTTTTCTGTAATCGCCATGGACACTCGATGCAGCAGTATGCCAAATAATCTTTTAATTTAATAAATAACACAGTAGCCCCCTTTATGTTTGACCCCTTTGCACTTTCTAAACTGGTCGGAAACACACCTTAAAATGGAGACGTGGTTGTTATGGGAGCATCAGTACTGCTGCTAATGTTGTTGTTGCGGCCTTCGCTCATTTTTGTGGTATCGTAGAAGAAGATCATAGCCAAGGGATAAAGTCTTTGATATACCTGATTTAAGCATCACAGTGTCTGCTTGCTCTGCCATGACCAAGTACGTACATTTTCCTTTTGCCAATTCAGTGTTATTCTCGGCCTACACACGTCGCCGCCACAAGCATATACGGGCTACTGTCAGGAAAAGTCAAGCGCCGTCAGACGGCTGTCTTGCATTAGCGCGTTCAATAAGTTCATCCTGCTAATCCAACGATTAGAAGAAATTATACAGTACGCACATGAAGGCCAGAGGCAAATAGAATGTCAAGTTCTCAAAAACGGCATCGATGTTTATCGAGATTGCCCTGGCAATCTGGCGCTGGGGGGGGGGGGGGTTGAATACCACGCATATCTAGAACTAGTCGACGTTATTTTTTCAGTTATACGGCCTATAGATTTTACCTTTTTTTTTTTGTTATGAGATACTTCTTACAGGACAGCGTTTTCTAATGGGCTGAGAGACGAGGTAACACTGTTAACAGCAATCCCTGTAGAACACTTGACGCAGTTAGGAAGTTCGTAGCCGTATCAAACTACAGCCTGAGCCAAACGATGGGCGATTTTGTAAGTGGTTAGGGCTCCAACTGAGGACACTGACACATGACCAAATTGCTTGAGAGGTTCGGACGGGAAAAGTACAGCTCCTGAAAGGGACATTAGTCTTAACAACGACATGTCGCGACAGGAGTACCCAGTAATAGAAAATGGTATTTGTTGAGGTTCTTAGGCAAGCACAGATGTTTTGCAAACGTAAAGGCGTCCGAGTGAGAATTTAGCTATTTAAATATTAGGCCTTTGTTATAGCTTGCGTCCTTCAAACAACTTGTTTATTCCTTGGTAAGGTCGTTGTTACTCACGTATCGATGTTGCTCAACTTCGTCAGTAATTCATTTCATCCACTTTTTAAGCCATTGGTCGAAAATTGCCGAAAAAACAAGGCGACAAAACCATTTTTGGGTTCTTTCCGTACGATAACGCGTCTAGACCATGAACAACACTACTTTTTATTGAGATTGGGCAGCACTTCTGCTTTTTTTTATCGTAATAAAATTACAAAGCGAATTTTTATAGAAATTTACTCATCTTCAAAACGATTTATCGTAAACCCAAATGAAAGCGGTCCAATAATTTAACTACGCCGACTTCACACGGCCTATATTACTTATACGATTTGGAAATCTTTTTCGCTAGAAAAAAGTCCGTACCTTTTTTGAGAACCCAATATATGTACGATGTAAGATGCTCTGTTCTAGCTTTGATTGAGAAAAAACGCCCCGAACGACATGAAAGGATTGTATTGTGACAGGGAACCGATAAGAAACGCTTTTGACAAATCAACCACTTTGTAATTCACTAAAGAAACACCGAACAGCGGCAACCCGGAGCAGCAATAAATGACTCAATAGTCTATATCCCCAGAGATTTATTCCCCGAAATATATAGATATGTAGGCAGGCAAATGCTACATGCTAGCACATGAAGACAAAGGTAAACGCAGTAACGATTCAGACAAACGTACAAAGCTTGAATAAAGCGGCAAAATCATTGGCCATTTAATCTATGCTGCATAATACTATATAATTACTAAAAAGCAAATAGTAACACGTAACATCTAACTAGGATTAGTATAGCCACCAGATTATCCTGACTTAACTTTCAAAGCCCGAATCCTCTCCTCGTCCTTTACTTGTATGGTATTTTGATGTTCCTCACTTTTGGCAAGTTATTATTATCATAACAATGATCGTTACCATCATTAGTGGTCAAGGAAAACGCGGCCCAACTCCTTTATTCACGATGATTATTGCTACATCCTTTCCTGTCTTGTTTCCCTATTTTATTTGCGTTGTACCCAATGGATAGAACCCAAAGCGTCAACACTGACCTGTTGGTCCGATCCTCCGTTTGCTACTTAAAGGTTCACCTAATTGAATCGTTGATCTCACTTAGATTCTTCCAAAAAGTAGACCACGCCCATATTGCGCCCGAATCGACCTCTGTTGGGTTCACAATGCGAGGAGTTATGGGAAGCAAGTCCAAGGGCTTGGATGGGCGCAAAAGGTAACAAGGTAAATATCACATGTGCCTCCCAAATCAATAATCTCTCACAGGAACGTTTTAGGGAAAGCTTCGCAAGTGGTAGTAATATAAGTGGTTATGCCACTGCTATGCAAATGATAAATCGGTTTTCACGGGATCCATGTGGCTGCGGTTCTTCTACGGTACCTGCTGCTTGCTGCTCGCGGGCACCATGAAGTCTGTAGGGAGGAATAAGGCGATCATGGACAACATAACGTTTTAACTGAAGATTAAACCCTACGGTATATTCTATCTGTACTAGCAAATGATATTTTAACTCAAGTTATTTGTCAATAATGTACCCTGGCATAGTTAAACTCGGATTAGCCCTTTATTCGAATAACAGGAATCCCAGATTTCAGCTGTGTCATGTGGAAACCTGGTAAATGTGATGCAAAACAGCTCAAAGAAAATAGACCACATAAGGAAATTGCAGTGAAAGCAGACCGTTTACGTCTAGGCAAAGATCTTTTCTCTATCGGCGCAATTTGTCATGATAAAAGCCCGCATGCTTCGTTTTCTTCTTCATCAATGAAGAGTACAGCGTACCGATTTTAGGCTTGACTGCGATTGTATAATTTGTCAGTAGCCCAATGTATATGAAAAGTAAATGTTTTTCTTCCACACTTCGAAGAACGCTTTTACTTCCAACACAAGATATGAACTTAGGCATACTAAAGAAGATATATGTAGTCTGGTCTTAAGTGCGTCGAATGTGTACATCAATAGCTTTCAGTAAGCACGAGCAGCTGTTAAGTGATCAAACACTGCCCGCAAAAAATTTCAAAAGATCCTCCATCTTGAAAGGTCCTAAAAATCTCAAACAGTAGCGACGCACACAGTAGCCGAAAGAGTATTGAGAATGTCAAATACGAACGTCCAGAAATTCAGTAATAAATATATGTAGTTCAATAATAACATACAAACATATGCGCTCCCCAACATAGACGTAATGACGGAATTGTATGTAACATCGATGTAAAACTTGGTAATTTTACATCTGTGACGGAGACCATAACAAGCACACATTAATAGTAGTAATAACTGTCGAAGGAAGCCATGTCATATGCCCATGGGGCTCGACATCATCCCCAAGCTTTAACTGTTCATTTTCGGTACGAGTTTAGCTAGTATAATCGGTTACCACAATGGCGTTGGACTATGACCGTGAACCCGATCGCTGCGTTCTTAATGCGAAAAACTGACGAGTTGATGGATCAGAGAATCATGCGCATCGGATATGTGAGAAGAAGAGTCGGAACGAGAAAATGCTTTGAACAAAAATTGAAGCACAAATCTGTAGCTCTTTGTAACCGCGTTTGTGCGCGTTAGTAAGCATAAATCACTAAGGTAAGAAAATGTAACGGTTCCTGCAGATGTTTCAAAATGGTTCTAAATGAATTTCAATGGAGAAAGCTACAAATCCGATAGAACAAAGTAGTTTCGAAAATTTCTGACTAAATGCAATGAGTTGGTATACAGTATCGCTGCCAAGAGACAGTTTCAATATCTGAAAGGTGTGCATAATACCTTCATGGCATGGTAAATACATAAAAATTCTCATATCTGAGATCCGAAACCAGCAGTAGTTAACACGTGGACACACAACATTTCCCTGAGATATATACAATATCAAAAAAAATACAGCGCAACAATGTTTGCAAATCAGAGAACTCTAGTGTAGACAAAACTTTACTGGCAGCTATTTTTAATGCTGTTAGGATTAAGATACAATTAATAATAATAATTAGGATGGTGATAATGTCGATGTTTCTAGGGCCTGTTTTGTTCAGAGTGGTGTTACCTTCAAAAGGCACATGTTTGATATCTAGGTAAAGCCTGTCTGCTAAGGCAATAACTATATCCAAACTCGTTTTAAAAAATACACGGCTATCCCTGCACTGCTAAGCCCTGTCGAGACTATTTTATATACGCAATTAGAATACATCGTAATTGTGTTCATTAAAAATAGAGCTGAACATAATAATAATAAAAGTAAAATCGGCACAGTTGGGTCAAAAAATTAACTTTTCCAACAACCATTATTCCTTCAATAAACGTCTGTGCACGAAAATAATTTCAGCGTGGGTTTCTGGGCTAGCATCGAACAATTTTATTCTAGTCGTAGATCGATATGCAAACCCTATACAATTCAATTGATTTATGATTCTAGCCTATTTTACATTTAATCAAATACAACCTCTATTGTTATTGTGGTACGCACGGTTTTGAAAACCCAGTGCGCAGCCCTATTTTAAACTGGATATAGAAATAGGTCACTTTAACGACCCATTACATCACGCAAATTGCCTTTATAGCGCAAATTTTTTTTTTTTTAGTAGCCTCTACCTCTATTTCTGAGCGCTCTGCGAACACCGAAACTAAGGGCTTACACCCCACGGAACGTCACATCGTTACGCTTGATCTATTCTAGCAGAGAAATTAACAGCGCTGACTCACCGGCTACTCTCATGGATCATTTTGTCGACCGTAGGCTTTATAGGCTGATCCTAAAGGTCCCCTCAGGCATTTATAATGCCCTAAGGGGTCGTGACGATGAACTTCGGTTTGAACCGTGGAACGAACGTACCAACAAGAGATAAGCAAGGCAATGCAAGGTTGGTGGGCAGCAAAATGGTAGAAGCTCTGAACGCTTGAGAGATTTTGGCTAAGCTGACCCGAATGCACCTACTGCGATCTGTTCAGCCCATCTACTCTCTAAGCAAATACCCCTACTGCTGTCTCCCTAGACGTGAACGTCCGCTGCCCCTCACGAAAGAGTCCGAAGTACGTATGACAAGATTAGATACATGTATATGTGCGGTAGCCACACATAATTTGCTCTTGATTAACTATAGCTGTTTTATCGGCGACGCTGCGAATTGGTTCGGGAGAATGATTTACCCCCAAACGGAAGTCTATCACGTAACTGGAAAAGATAAATTTCGTTCTGGTTGACGTTCAAGGTGAGTGCCATGGATGCAAAATTTGTGTGTACTTCTTATACACTTTGTTATCACAGAGGTCGCAAGTAAATTCAGTACAACGCGGGGGTGCAGCTGTAGCATAGAACAGACAGTTAATAGCCAATTGAAAGCTAGACATATTGGAGCAAACAAATCTGCGAGGAACAAGCTATTATTAGTAAATGATCTTCTTGTGTTCTTGGCATTACTTACTTAATTTTCTTCAAAAATTTTTTTCTGGACATTGCTCTTCGTCACAGTTCTGCCCCCTGTTAAATGCTGATTGGAGTTATTTCTGTTTTCTTCCTAAAAGTCATCTCTAGCCGTCACTAATGTGTACATTCTTAATCAGGGACTTCTGCTGCGTAGGCGTGTGTACATAAGCGACGGCCAACTGAAGCTTGTTTTCTGTTCCGATAAACTCATTTAGGTCCTTGAAAGAATGACTTTTCTATTATACGTACACAGCATAAATAAATTTAGCAGTGAAAAGTCATTTGGCTGCTTTGATGCAAATCTCCCTTTCTATAAATGTCTACTTCTCCTCTGTGGAAACAAGGCGCAGGGTCTGGCCTGAAGCTCGCATCCGACATTAAATTAGCTGTAACGTCTAGCTTTATCATGGCAGTTTCTTGATCGTTAACGTTTAGTCTAACGTACTACGTTAGCCGCTGTCACAACTCGATTATATTAAATTAATTACTTAAGAGAGAAAGGGGTCAATATGGGACTCGAATTGTGTTCCCTACCCCCATTTTATATGGCGCAAATTGACTGCTCAGGCCATATGGCAAAAGTAGGAGTTACTGCGAAAGATGTATAGTTTATTTTGTGTTATCCTTCTCAGATCATATGACTTCACTGATTTTTCCACAGAAAAGTAGCGAGAAACAGAGGGACGAGATAGAACAAAAGGGAAAAATTCAGGGAGGTAACACGATGAGTGCTATTCGAAATTTGCATCGTTTACACAAGCTTTGTCCCACTACGCGTCTCTCTCTCCGGGGCATTTCCGCACTGGTCGCTAGAATTGCGGGGAATTTTAAACAGAATAGAATTACAACTTTCTTATAACTGGATGAGGTTTAGCTAAAAAAAAAAAGGCATGGAATGTATGTGTCGCTATGCGTGCAGAGTCTATTGCGGGTACGGATTTATGGACCCGAGCACTCAATACTAACTTCAGCCGGTCAGCGCTCACAGCCGAATATTGCAAAGTTATAACTAGGGGTATTTTTACGAACTTATGTTCACTTTCATAAAAGTCGACGCAAAGAAAAAAGAGCAACTTCAAAAGGAAATATTCGATTTATTTCCTCACTCCTACTGGCATATACGTGTTGAGCGGTAACGCAAAAAATAAGGTGAAATGAATGAAGTTGTTATTGCATGAGTGCTGTTTGCGTATCATATTGTTTTACTCGACTATTCCTGCCCTTGAATTATAATAACTTTTATAAAGACCAATCTGTTTTGACGTTGATTTCAGTCAAAGGCATCAATTGTACAATCAAACTTACAATCCTCGTTAGGTGTTTGCCATTATTAGCGCTCTCCTATTTAACTTTAACTACCGCTAAATTTCTTGCTGAAGGACACGTTCTCATCGGAAAAACTCAGAAACTGTCGCGCTGTAACTTGACAACAAGTCTCAACTAAGTTAAAGCTTCTTCCTCCTCATCTGCTGCGCAGTAAAAATTAAAATTCAATTACACCGCTGTGTTAATCGGCTTTGTCCGCCCACATGGGGGAGAAAAATTTTAAGCGGTGAACGAAGCGAACGGACCTATTTCGTACGATTGTGGCCTAATTGAAGTTCCGCAGAACGAAATAGTGGACCACCGAGGTGATTCATTACGACATCACGTGGCAAAGGTATTGGCTATAGACGCAGACGGCGAATACTCACACCGGGGCGCCTAGTATATAATGAATAATTTTTATTATTACCATTTCGATAGTTTTTGTAAATAACATAATGCTAGTTTAACTTTGAGTTAAAGTGACTGCAATACGATGACGATGATGCGGCGGCAAGCATAAGAATTAAGTTTAGAGAAGTTAGTTTACCAGCGGCTTTGTAGAAATCCTCGAAAGGCTCTTGAAGGTGCAGAATCTGTTAGATATCACTTAAAGTAACCTTCTAATTTTATTCCCCTGAGAAATAAACACAAGAAGATTATATATATATATATATATATATATATATATATATATATATCATATTTGTGAAAAGTACTGGCCTCAAGAGCTCTCAGATATAGCTGCTTTAACAATGTTGTCTTCTCACAGCATTTTCTGTCGCAAAAAATATTTGTACCTAATTAATTAGCGTTTTTTTCTATTGCTATAAGATAACAAACGCAATTCGTTAATACTAACGAAACTTCGTTTCAAATGACGAGACCACATTAATGCTAGGTCTTTTCTACGCCAGCTCGAACTCAATCATTGTGTGTCTGTATATCGACGATTTCTAAGTTGGCCAAAATCGCATTTGGAAAAGTTGTTCAGGTGTCTCGTCTCTCAACCATTAATTTACTTTATTTTTTTTTTTTATCATTATAATTACTTCCAGCAACTTCTGCTACCCGAGCATTTGGTTGTTTACAGCCAATGGACATGGTAGCGTGAGTCAAACTCATCTTGAACGAGCTCCACCAACTGTTTTCCTCGCCATCAAGCAGGCATCCGTACACTTACGTCAGAAAATTGAGAGGCCTTACTCCAGTTGCCTCAGCCTTCTAGAACGCTGCGCCTCCATCGGGGTCGAACGAAGATAGTTGAGTAAACAGGTAGATCTATATACTTGCACCAAAGATATAGAGAGACAGACTGCTCACGCCGAGGCCAGATGAGCGAACATTGTCGAAATCGTTGCTGCTGGGACAACTCTGTAGGAGCCCCATTCCCCTACCGCGCCTAAGGGCTATGTTGTTTTTGCTAAAACTATTTTGGTAGTTTTAGCAAGGACAGTTACAGGGTAGTTAACAGGGTATCGCATCGTGAAAACAACCACTACAATTCAAGGGCTATCACACAATAATATCGATACATACGTCAGTTGTGGTGGCAAAACTTCTCGGCATCTCTACGATTTACGCCATATACACGACACCTGCCATGCGTCGAGCGCCAGCGGCGTCCGCACAAAGACTGTCTTGATTAATCGATGCTTCAGCTTGAACTTCTGACAATAAATCTAACCTATCTAATTAATGAGCACCATTTATTAGGAAACTGCTTATATAAATATATAGGTAAACTGTATAGTAAGTGATATAACGGTTAGAGATGAAAGTAACTGCCCTCGTATCATCCAAGTCAGCTTCTACAGGCGGAGACATAACTAACACTATTGGACAATGTTTTCTGTTCCTCGGTCAATAGACGGACGCGAGAACAAAGCCCTGACGTTTAAGTAAGTATATTCCTTTGTCCACGATTTATCATGTTATTCATCATCCTAACGACGATTGCTACGTTTATGTTTATATTGGAGTGCATAGTAAACAAAATTTACTGCAATTGTGTGACGTTTCGTTGTATTGGCTGCAGGAGCTTTTCTTGTTTCGCAAACAGTAATAACCATATACTTGGACTGCAGTAGTCAAGACCAAAATCAAACATGAAAGTGTCCATGTTCAGCAAAAACAACCTTTCCTCAATCTATAAACAAATTTCAAGAGTAAAGTCAATTAAGCAGTTAGCTAAGCTAAACAGCTGACGATTGTATAAAATCTAAGACAACGTTTAACAACTTAATCTTACAACAACTTAATGCCGAGCGGTAGCGGGCAATACCGATTTTTTAGTGGCTTTTACGGCCGAACAGTTGCGGAGACGGAGAATTTGGATGAAACTAACGGGACTTTGTGACTGAAGGTATTCAATGGAGGCCCTTTACATCTGTCAGCGTTTGCTGAATAAAACGTGACATATTTATGCATAATCTACACAGATACGGAGAAGCAGATAAGTCCCTTACTTACCGCATGTACGGGTAAATGTGTAACTTTTTTGTATACCTCTATCGCAATGAGTGTATATAACTGACCTTGGACAGATGCCTGATCATTTTATTAAACTTCTTGATATATCCCACTGGGTATTTTGTAGTTTGAACGTAAGGCCAGGTTTGCTGTTCGACGAGCACAACACTTGGTAGTATAGGATATTAATTGTTTCTTTATAATGTAACAGAATAAGAATGAATGACTTTATCTCACTCTATGGTTTACCCAGAACAGCCCCTATGATTAGAGTTTTTCGCAAAAAAAAAGTTACAAGGCCAGCTGATGGTACAGTCATATTTACTGTTTATCTATTAATCTACAATACAAGCGGTACGCCATGCATGCAAAGCTGACTCTTATTTGGGCATGTGAAGATAATGAATAGAGTATTCGTCGACAGGAGTTTTAGACTATCTCTCTGCATGTCTGCGGTCTTTGCCCGTTTCTATAAGCGTAAATGTATGTTTGCTTCTGCGCTGATCGTAGACAATTTAGTGATTATCGGATGCTGCCGTAGCTCTTGTTGTTGTTATTATTTTTAAAATAAGGTTATAACAGGTAGTGATATTTTTAAATATTGATGTTTACAGGATATCAGGCCAAAGTGGAGGGGCGATATCGAGGGTGGTACTGTTACAGCCGCCCAGATACATTAGAAACCAGCAGAAACAGAACGCTTGGGTCGATTCAAGATGGCCGTCAAAAGGTGCGTGTCACTCGAAGCTACTTGTGTGCATGTGTATATTTGTGTGTGTGTGTGTGTGTGTGCGCGTTCGCGCGTGCGGGCGTGCATGCCTGCATGGACGCGTTAATGGTTTGCTCGTTGGTGCTCGACAGACTTCAATAGGACGCAAGGATGTTTCGACTTCTCACTGTATTCTGTGGCCACTAGCCTCCCATTTACGCGATGCCGCTTCTGCTTCTGCTAAAATCAGACATTATGCATACAATCCTATTAACAACTGCAGGACGTTATGGTATGCAAGGAGAACAGAGCATCCTTGACACTATCATTGTTGCTGCGACTCATAGTAATACTTTTCTCGATCACTTTATGTTGCAAGGTTATTAAAAGAAGCGCGTACGCTAGCTGCCCTTTCGTATGCTACTTTGTGCCGCATCATATATGTGTCAATTAATAATTAGTCTGGCACAGACTATACTAGGCGAAGATATGACGTCTGAATGAAGGCACCCAACCGATGATAATCTTACCCTATCTCCTCCAAGTTTTCTTTCTGCTGTAACTTTTCCAGCACTGACAGGTACCCCTCGGTAGGTTATAAACCCCACGACGGTAGGGCAGCTAAAGCCGGTGCCATGTTTGGCTATTGGCTATTATAGGAGATTACAAATCATGGAACAACTTCAATTCGATGCTATTATGACGCTGTCAAAGGTTGCGGTATATCCAAAATTAATCCGTGCTTTGTTCTTCATACACTTCGAGTTTTTGATCTTCATGTGCCGCATGATCTGCAAATAACATTCGTATAATCTGTGCACTATGAGCAATCGCGAAGAAAAAAAATACGGCAGCTAAAAAATCATGAATTTGTCCCTTTATCATAGAACTTAGATGCAGCTTTTAATATAAGGGTTCAACTTTTCCTTTCTCGATAGTTTACGACCGCCATACACACCAGTATTGAAGGTAACATAAGAACTGAAGTCTAGCAGATGGGAGAACTCGTGCAGTCGCGTTGTAAGCCTTCGAACAAAGCAACCATCGTGGCCGAGTGATACTTATCACATGCTTATGAAGCATGAAAGTATCAATATTAATGGAAACAAGAGTTGTTAGTGTGCAGTTAATGCTATGTATTACTTATTACATACATATTACGGAACGCGAGGTGCCAACCAGATGAGATTCATGAAGTGAAAAATATGGTGAAAACTACATCACCCTACGCGAATTCGTCAAAGCCTAACGAGCTTAGATCACGCGACAGTAAGAAAATGCACCGCTCTCTCTTTCACACAACTCCCCGCCTTCGTTCTATCCATTACCTCAGCCTATTTCCAGCTTAGCTCCTCTAAATAACCATCTAAGGACGATCTATGATGCGCAGCTTATTCCAATCAAATGCTATGACAGAAATAGCCTTCCTTGTACGCGTTTTTCGCCCCCTCTCACAATCGTAATAGCCAAACAAGGTAATTATCGATAACAGTTGTGCCTTCGACAGGAAAAAAAGGCCGAAATCAGCGCGACAAAACAAGAAAGGTTCGTGTGACATGCGTGTTGATGATCATAGCCGGTGCACCCGTGCTAATTTAACTCATCCGTGCGTTTTCACGATAACGTCGCCACTTAACGGAAACCTTACTAATTTATTATTTACTTACTAATTTATAGTTGTACTAGTTACAATGAGTCATCATCACTAGACAACGACGATAACAGTAACAATGACTACGGGAACCATGGCGACGACGACAGCTTCAGTCACGTTGGCAATTTACGCATGACAGCGTGACGGATTAATGTTGGATCTACGAAAGTTCGTGCCGCGCTACGACGCAACATGCTTACAACTACGTGCATCTTAATGAGTCCGCCTATAGATATTCTCAACAGCATACGCCAGGACCAGCTCTGTTTGAATTTTTCGACGATGACTATGATTACAAAACGTTGGCAAACGATTAGAAGTACGGCAGTTTCATAGCTCAGTGAAGTACACATAATCTCGCGGACTAATTTGTTTGCGTAATTTCTATTTTGAGTAATCGTTAAAAGTGAATAGACTTCGCGTTGAAGTTATTTCTTGCATTGCTTTAAGTGCTACCACAGTTAGCTCCCACAACATCACCCCTAATAATGGACCAACTGTAACTTTCTAAATGACTTCGTTGTACTATTTTCGGATTTACCTGTACTTCAGAACTCCATCGCTAGAATTAAATGATAGCGCTCATAGCTCCCGTCTCGTTAAGGGACCGCCACCTAATGAGATGATTTTGAAAGAGGACTTCCCGCAACTTGCGGATCAACGAGACGAACGAGGAAAGCTAATATGCCCTTCCGCCTCCGTTTCCTTCTATAGTTCGCTTGCTCTGTAAATAGTGTCGCACTACAATAAGAGCATCGTTATCGCTGTTCGTTCACATTTGTCTGTTATATTTCGGTGTAGATTGTTGACGACTCGGAATACGAAACTTGTGTACATGACCCCTGTTCGCGTCTCTGTTATTGTCTACGGACAAAATCGGAAACCATTTTGTCCTCATCGCCTTTGGGCTTCTTCGCAACTTTTTACCGCCCAGCCCGTCATTAGCCTTTCCTTATTTTCAATCCGGCTCACACCATGAGAAGGACGCTCTAGTTGACTGTAGGAAATAGTCAGACAAGACAGCCGGAGAACGTCTGCACTAGTAGGTCATCCACCGGACCAGGCAAGCGCCTAAAGAGGTAACCACCAACATTGATAAATAGTCCAATAAGGCTCTTATAGCGCAAACATTTCAAGGCCTAGTTCCGTGTAAGATGAGAGAGCTAGCAAACAAAATACAGCTCGAATAGTTACAGGAGAGAGGCCGATGTGGAATGAGGCCACGCAGAATGAAACGTATTCGGTGGAGGAGAGATTTCACAGATTGGAACTTAAATAGATAACTAGTATTGCCGGAATACAGTACGCTCGCGTAGTTTTCGTTGCAGTAAACAAAAACTCTTCAACTACCTAGCAGTTGCTACCTTGATAGCACGGTTACATGTTGAACCGCATTCATTTCCTGAAACATACTATTTAGGCGAAGTATTATTTTTTTAGCAAACACAAGCTGACGTAAGTAAATAGCGCAATACATTGAAAAGGGTAAAATCTTAGGAAGCAGGGTACAGATACGGTTTTTGTCACTCCTCTTGCTTGACACCCCAACTTTGTTGGTTTTGAGCTTAAAATAGCTCTCTACAGTGTAGGTACTCGCTCATGCGTTGCCAACAATATGTTATATATATAAACTGTGTATATATGTATTTCACCATCGGCCACACATCAACGATAGGCAAACTACTAAGGCTCCAAATCTTGTCAATCTATCAAGGCCTTTATATTTCGAGTTTTACGTTCGATATCGTCGTTAAGCGTAATTCCATCAGACGGCTGCGACGTCTGTCTATGCCCGGGCCTCGGGAAGGGAAGGGAGGGGGTAGGGGTCTTATGAAAACCTATACTTCAACACATGACATACGCATAGACATTGGGGAAGCTGACAGCGCGGCATCCAAGGAAGGATGGTACACGTACGTGGATAGTGCTTCAAAAATCCATACATTAATCTACAGCTCTATGCTTAACTGGCATTTATTGGATCTGTCACTCACAGTTACTACGGCATAGAACTACAATATTTTGCTCTAATTTTTCGTTTTTATTATGTAAAGCTTTTTGCATATAATATTGAACGTTATCGTAAATCGTTACCGTCTAACGTGCCATTCTAAGTCTAATTAAGCATCTTTAACTGCAAGCAAAGGGTTGTATTAGAGCTCCAGAGCAAATATGTTGCGAGCATAAGGTCACTTTATGCTAAACGTTTGTCAAAATCCAAAATGTTATTGCCCCATTATAACCGAAATTAAGGTTACCAAACAAATCAATTGTATTACTATTAGAGATAGATTTTATTGTATTAAACAATCGTTATGTATTATCAAAATCTAGTTACCAGATCAACCAAGAATCTTTCGCCGTGACAATAAAATCATTTATGACTTGTTAAGACTTGACTACAAAGAAAAACCTTTGTAACAATGTCCAGCCTCAGTCCATCTTTAGTGAAGCGTTCTATCGGATACCTTTGAAAATCCGATCCTTTGCAGTTATCCAACAATATCGGATGGTAACCTTTGGTTTTATTTCAAAATGAGTCTAGCTACTCTCAGAAGAGTACGCATGCCTTTTTCCTTCTCATCCAATTTATAAAATGCATTATTTTATAGCCTTTTTTTTTTGTTTTTTTTTTTCTTTCCCACAACATTGCTTTCTTAGAGTACGTTTTTCAAATCGGCTCCTCAAATTTAGCATCGTCTTAGATATGAACACACGCGGTGGGTTGATGCTAATATAAGTTGTGAATGATAATGTACTTGCACTATACTGCTTATGGATTGTTTTTGTAGCTGCGTGTGTTATCTTGCGAGGCTGATATTTGCCTACCCAGATATGATGCTCTAGCCCTTTATGTTTCGAATTTTACGTCCGATGTCGTCGTCAGGCGTTACGTTATTCGACGACTGGCGTCCAACACGGAACGAGTCTGTCTATGCGCGGGTTCGAACCTCGATCTCAACGTGTCCCTAAGGTCAACAGGCGAGATAGAAACGAGGACAGCATACCGCCGAAGTGCCGAAGCGGACGATGCTTTGAATAGTATTCGAAAAGTTTATGGAACTCAGTTGAACGCGATGATTGGGCAATATTTTTCTTCTACTGAAATAGTCGATGCTATTGTTGCAGTTCAGGTTGTTGTGCTCAGTTATTACTAAATAGCTTGTTGGACTCTAAAACCGGTAAACATATTTTTACTGCAGTCGCGGAATCACGAGTGGTAACGTTGGTCTTTTGCGGCTGATCAGGCAGAGGTAGGCGATAGAAGAGGCATCCATTCGAACCTGTTTTTAGACTGGCGTTGGTAGTTTCTGATACGTTTGCGTGCTTTACTGATGCCAATGTTCTATGAAAATATCTCTTTCTTTCTTTCTCTCTCGCTTTATATATATATATATATATATATATATATATATATATATATACATATATATATAAAGTTATATTGGAATGTACTTCTTCTTGCAGTTTATTGAAAAATTTTTGTCCAAAAATGAAAATTGATCTTTGTTCTGTAAATGTACAACGCCTAATGATCAATGTCTCTTTTGTCTGTTCCTTTCACTTTTATAAAGAAGAATATCAAAAGTTGACCCTAACCCAATCGATCCCCTATATATTTCGTAGCTATAAAGTTTTCATCAAAAGCAGGATATATTTACTAAATTGTTTACAGATTGATATCACAGTCTGATGCTTTCACATGTCCTCATTCATCTGCCTACAGAATTAGATCATTTTCTATTTACGAAAAACATTAAGTGGCGAAGTGTATCCTGACCGTATCTTAACTTCTAACCAAGTATATTTCGTTTATTAAAAAGCACCTTCTGTATCCGCTCCGTAAAGGCATCGTAACAGCTATACACGTGCTATTGGAGCCGGATATAGAATTGTCCGAGTAATAGGAACATTCGGAAAGAGCCTGACGCTTGAGTTCGTCGTTCTTGCCAGACGATCTCGGCAGATGACAAACAACATTGATGAAGTGACAGGACGCAGAAACACACACACATATACATCCATATATACTGCTTAATACAGCAACTCGGGCCATTTCCAGGCCGAACGAATACTATGTAAACTCAAACATAGTACATCACTGGACGTACAATATATATGCGTAACACGTGGGACGCCCTTTTGTTTTCTTATGAGGTTAATAACAGCTAACAACACACGACTGTAACAGGCCAGAGTAAGAGTCATGCAGCCGTATGGAAGATCTCTGCAGCAGAATACGTATGTTTATGAGTTGTAATTACCTCACAAATGCCTATCACAGAGTACGAACTTTTTGTTGCATTTTGTAGGGAGCTGAAGCTTAGGCAAAAGATCCATAGAAACATGAAGCTAAACAAAGTTAAGCAGCGCAATGGTCCGCACCGGCCTAGAAGATTCATCCGCATTATTACTGCGTATGGGTTCAAGAAACATCTTTTCTTGTCACTTCACTAAATAGCCTACTAAAATCCCGATAAATCGATGCCGACTGTTGCGACATTTGGGCGTCGCGTGCTCATTTTCAGAGTGAGATAAAGGTAAAGCGTCGTACGATGTGTGTTCAATGCCACGACGATCCTAAAAACCTTTTGAGACGGGCGTTTATGAAGTGTGCTCTCGTTTCCATAGACTATGAAGCACTGAAGTGGACAAAAATGTCTAAGTGGTACCTGCTTTTTCTTCAGGAAATAGTAAAAACTTGCAATCATTTCAATTTTACTTGTGTTCAATATCGAAAATTTTCGGGCCTTGCATATAGCTGGCAAAAGGTACGAATTAAACTTACAATATTTTTTAATAGTAAAAAAAAAACGGTATTCTAGTTTCCAACGGCAGATAAGTCTCTATAGAAAAGTACGATCGATAAATGGCTAAGTAATATACATCTATGCATATTTGGCTATTTTTTTAGTGCATATCTGGCTAAAATCTGCCCGGGATCATTGCTATTTATTTTGTTAGATTTCCCTCAAAATGCTTTCGTAACTGATCGTTCAAGCTTTCGAACTGATGATTCAAAGGACTTTATAGCAAACTATTCTACAATGCACTTACATCTTGTGCCCCATTAGCGATTCGCTGTTGAAGTTGCTCCCCCGTCATTTCATCGGGGTTCATATTTCGAAGCTGAGTAGCCTCATCCTCGGGCTCCGGTTCCGGCTCCTTCTTCCCTATTCCACCAAACATCTTCTCGACTGTTGTCTGTCGCTGTTGTTGCTTCGATCAGTTTTTCTGTAGGACAGAGTCACGGTTTTTGCCCCCTTCCTTGGCAGCGCTTTTTGCGGTTACTGTATCGATAACGATAATGATGCTGCTCTTTTCAAACTTGCTTTATATTCGGTTTCTCTGTGTAATGAATAAGTAAAGTACTGAGCAAAGGCTTTTTGTTGTTGATGTTTTTGTTCTCAGTTTATAGCTTCACTCAGGTCTCGCTCTTCGCCTAATTGCTTGCTGGCAAATTTTCTGGACAGAGTATCCGGCCGATGCGCAACACGAGGTAACAATATCGATGTGCATGAAAACATGTAAGAACTTTTGTTCCACCGCAACCTTATTTTCCGGTTATTACAGCCCGCTAGTGCGGTCTGCTTCTGTTTCAGCTGTTTTCTTCGTAGGCTTGAGCTTGCTTTTCCGGCGTACACTGGACAGACCTCTCTGGTAACTTGCCCCACCGTTGGTACGGAAAAAGGTACTCAACAGTGTTATGAATATTGACGACGTTGTTTCGTATGAACGGTGTGTAAGGTGACTGCACTTTAGAAGTGTTTCTTTTAATTGTAGACTAATGGGCGAGTAATTGCAATAAATTATATAGAATATACCACAGCGCCTTTGCCGGTGCTGTGATGGAGGAGGACGTGGCAAAATATTTCAAGCGTGTTCTATCGTAGAGTGGGGGCTATCTCTGAACGGTATCACAGCTGCTCCTGCTGCTACTGTAGTGCTACTTAAAGAAGAACAACAGCTTTTATTAAAAGATGAGTCACAGCTTCCCGCTCGTTCGATGTACGCTTCCCCACTCCGCCTCCGTATTTGAATGCGTTAACAGCGATAGAGAGTCAAGATCTTGGAAATCTTGAAATAATCTCGTAACAAAGGTTGTTTATTTATTGCAGTCGTTAACTACGGCCATTGTTCCTGTTGTTTTGTTCAGCTGATCTAGGCTTGCTAAACTTCGCGTGTTTTACTGTAACCTCTGGATGTTCCTCGATGCTTTAGGCTATTTACGATCGTTAATTGAACAAATGCCTGTGCTACTGTTATGTCCCGATTAGAACATGTCCCGCACCTTTCCCGGATTCGTTCGATAAACACTTGTTGACTTGCTGTTTTCACTGTTTCTCCACTCGCTGGCTTACTTATGTGTACGTGCCTGTATGCATCTGTGTGTTTAATATATGGGGCTATATAGTTATAGAATAACTCGTTTCTAGTTCTAATATCGACGATAGCCTCTTGACAACGTGTAGCCCGGTCGATGTTGACCGTTGAGGTTTTTCAATTACTAGTTAGTATCCGTACCCCGAATTCGGTGTATCCAGTAGTAGATCAGCTTCGAAAGGGCTTCCCTCCTGTTAGAGTGACTCTTTTTCTGTTTGGCTTCTTATTTAACAATATTGTTTAACGTTACACGTTCGGTATGATTGCACGCATGAGCGCGTGCATTATCTGTTTTCACGCCTATATTTTTATGACAACTAGGTTTTTTAGTTTTAGATTACTAGCAATACTTTTAAAACTTCACTATCCTGTGGTTTATCTCGGTAATGCAGGCTGGGAGAGTTGCTTCTTATGTTGAAGCTAGCGGGCTGTTACTTCTTCGCTTTCCCATCTAGCCACATATATATGCGGGTATATAATTATTCCACGCTGCACGAGTAATAGCAGATGCCCGTCATGAGACGAGCGAATAGTATTTAATTGTTATAGGAGTATATGTCGATATAGAAATATCTGTATGTAGTTGTGTATATAAGTTCGCTTTTCATAGACCGGCTTTCACACAGAACGTGTTCTGTATGGCGCCTACTTTTGCTCCTATCTTCCGCTTTCGACACCTGAATTCGGTAGGAATTGGAGTTACTCGGCAAACTTCGACAAATTATCTCGAACTGTGTCGTTGTCACTTAACTATCGATTAGCCGGGATCCCTTTAATGGCTTGAGCCTTGGATGCTTTTTGGTTTTCTTCAAACGGGGGCTTCGTCGTCTTGTTGGACGCCGCCGGGTGGAGGTTATTCGCGTCGACGATATATGATCCTGTATCGTAGAATCGGTTATCAATTTCCTTAGGCTTGCTTCGTTAGTTTGGGCGGCGCTTGTAGTTCCTTGTAGTATCTGTGATGTTCCTATTAAAGTTTTGGGTAGTTACTGTTGTTGGTGCTGTATTACAGTTAGGCTGGCTCGTGATTAACTTAAGTAGAGGGCTTTTACGAAAGAAGGCAACCCACGAACGAGAGTGAGCAACACTGCAAGCGGTTAGGGAAGTTTTCAAGGCTCGACGGGCGGCTCCAGAAGTTTTCAACCACGAGAGGAAAGAAAAGACTAGCGAAAAATTTCGCTAGAACCGGTTTAGCGGTTCACGTCAATAAAGCGTTTTCCTCAAACAATTTTCGAAGCTAGGAGCAGCAATACTTGTCGGTTGTGCCAGTAGACCCGCAAAACACCGTAATCCTTATAGTTGCGTATGTCGTTTTTAGAATATGAAAAATAGGCGAAGCACTGAAACTGTACAGTAGTAAGCTAAACACTCGTCGACACATTCAGCAATACTCTTCCCCCGTTGACGTTACACTTTACTACACTCGTAGGTACTCTTACGACACCGTACCCTTCCCACTGGTCACCGCCTTATATCTTTCTCGTAGCACGGATTCACAAATTCATAGAAATATAGTAAGGGCAAACGATCCCTCTAACACGATTTGGATTTTGCTCGCTATGATTCCTATTAGCACAGTGCATCCGCCGCGTCTATTTAAGTGAACTTCCGTTATGACCAGCCGACTTCTGCTGACTTACGCATATATTCGACAGCAGATCGCACTTCTTCGGTGATTTAAAGATGACAAATTGCATTGACTACGCTGAAACTTTCACTTCTTGTACTTATGTTTACAGCGTCTAGGGCCTTATTGGCACCACTGACAAAGTTGCCACCCTGAACAAAAACTAAACACTATCAAAGATCTCGACGTCAAACAACAACGACTTCAGTAGCAGTACTGAAATATTGATATTTTACTTCAGAAACTGAGAACTTCGATGCCAGCTAGTGTGAGCTGCCTTGCCTACGTTTTCCTCTCGAGTGGACAGACGAATAGCAAATGTAGGCCTGCCTTCCTGGTGGCCCACTTCACGGTCCAGCACGCACCGATGCAATCTGAAGTTTGCCTGCGATGTGGTCGAAACGCGATGGCGATCTACCAGTCACTAGATGATGCTAGGCACAGCTTGGCTACACTATTCTAGAGAGACCAGGTTACTGTTCATTGCTGACACTGAAAGAACGACCACCCGACGGTGCGTCCTTGATTCTTATCTCCTTTGTTGCCCAACGCCGGATCGACAAAATCTAGACACGCTTCAAAAGCACCTAGCCCAAACAAAGGGTAAATCCCGAAAAAGGACAACGAAGTGATATCGCAAGTGATCGAGTGACCGACTGGTTAGCTCCCGAATTTAGGTCGATCGATGAATCAATCTATAAATCATACACAAAGATCAAAATGGAGGCTATAAAATGATCTAATACTTAGTGACAAAAGGCGCTAGGGTTTGTGAAATGGGAGAATCGTTGTCAACTTTGTTGTGGTGAACAAACGGAGGCAAAAACAGACAGACAGACAGACAGCTGTCAACGTGCCTACAAAACACGTTTTGTTTTTATATGAGGACGACGTTCACGTTCATCAGAAGGAAAGCCGAGGATGAATTAACGTTAAACGTGCGGATAAACTACACGCTGATATTGCTTTGTCGTCTCCTTCTTTAGCGGTTTTTGTGACGATGACGTGCAACTGCGCTTGAATAGGTTATCCAAATTGTGGCTGCTGTATCCGTCCATTTTTGCGGCCGCTGTTCGGCTAGGGGCTCACTGAAGGGCGCTGCTCCGCATGCACCACTCCGTTGAAGAGACGCGTCTGTTTTGACGCCCCTTGGTATTACATATACACTGCTGCTGTAAAGGCATTGGGGGTCTGCTAAAGGGGAAAGGGGCCACGAGTCGGGGAAGTTGGGCCAAATGAGAGAGGGTAACACGCAACGAGGCTCACCATTACGACGGGAAGCGAGTTGTATGAGGGAGAGGGCAGATCCAACAGCTGGACTATGGCACACGGCAGCCAGCAGAGAGCCAGTTACTACCCCTCACCCCCGAACCACGACAACGATCACTACCATTGCTTGCTAACCCCACATCAACGTTGAAAGACACCCGACAAGGAATAGCGATGTTACTTCTGTCAATGCACATGTTATTTTAGCGTAAACTACTAGCTGCGCCTTGAACCGGAAAAACGAATTTTATATGTAGAGTATATATATATGCAGGGTCAGATGGACGAATAGAAAAACAGCTGAGCACACGAGCGGACAACGATAAGTTAATTCTACATTTATTGTGGTCTAACGAGATTCCATTGCTGAATAAAGAAGTAAGCGGTTGATCCTTCGATAGACTTGAATAGGCAGGCTAACATATACCGTAGGTCCCTGAGTGGGGAAGGGGCTTACTTCGTAATGGAGGCGCCGTTGCCGTATTGAAGAGAGCTGCTGCTGCTGCTGCCGCGGCGCCGCCGCCGCTGCCTCTACTGCTTTCCCGCGCTGCTACTACCTCCGGCGCCGCCGCTACCGCCGCTGGATTTACCATAGATCTGTCGCAAACCGCATGGGGCCCGTAGAGCGAAGGGAAGGCAGGGGCCCGGCGGGAAATTCGAAATGGTCGCAGCCACGCGGACCCGGAGCGGATTTCAATGATTTCGCACGCATCTCGTGCTGCGCATGCCACTCTTTGTTAAGAAACATCTCCTCGTGAGGCTGGCCTACTCGGCGAGGGTTTATCGTCTAGCTTGCGTTTAATCGGTGCATCGAATGTTATACCGTCACGTGTCCACGATGCAGATCCCCAAAGGCTCGACTCTATCCAGTTTCTTCAGCCCCCTATTACAAGTGAGACTACTAAATGCTAAAGGAGGGAAGGGAGGAAGCTTCGTTTAAATGCCGACATAGAAGGTACTAGAAACTTCACAAAGCTCTGTTCCCGTGTCACACACACACGCACACAGTCACACAGATAATCATACATTAAAAAACACCTATTCTAAACGTACTGTACAGGCCATCTGGCACTAAACAACGGTTTTACCAAACCGCATATAACAAGGTTAGGCCATCAACAATGCTAGGTTATTGCGACACTCGAAACGTAACACCTAATAAATCAGACATTCGCAACCTTCAAAGAAAAGATTAATTACACTGTACGTAGCTTATAATTCTATTAGATAGACTGGTTTTTGCACTCCGTAGGTTTGTTTGAAACTTTGCACGCTCCTCGCTTGGACTTTTCTGACAAGGCCTATCGCAATTGGCTTCTAGGGTTCTTCATTTAAGGCACAATCTAGGCTCCGTTTATGAAAACGTCGACGATGACTCTTCTGTTGCGAGTGTAAAATATCAGCTGAATTTCAGCTGAAGCCTCTGCGTAGGGAAGAGGTAGTTGTATTACAGTTTTTAATCGCCCTTATATAGTACTGGGAAACAGATTGAGGATAATCAAGTGAAGTTGGTTCTTCTTGAATTCAGTGAAGGTACTATTGCCGATCGCTTGGCCGTGCTCCTATCATTGCTTGCTCGTTTATTGCATTTTTAATGAAAACAAATGTGTACCCAATATCTGCATTTAGAAAGAAGAGAAAGAAGAGAATTCATTTTCTCTTCTATAACAGTCTTATATAAAAGTCTTCTATAACACCTTTTAACGCGGTGGTTAACAGTTAAGGCAAAGCATTATCATAGATAATTTACTGGATTCGATAAGTGCTCTGCTGTAACAGCTTCGAACACGCAGTGGGATGACAAGTTCACCTCGATTCGATTTGTTCAACTGGGTCAAGAAATTGACAATATAAAGGCCCAGGATAGGCAAGGTGGCCTTTCTATATGACAACAATTGACCCTATGAGGCTTTGGTGAATCGCGAAATTCTGGCAGATTTTCAACGGAAACCCTCTAATGCTTGGCTTTTACAGACGTAAGTCTGTTGGATTATACGGTTAAGTCCCATGTAGCAGGGCCTGGGAAACAAGCGATTCAAAATAAGACGCAGAAGTTTGAAGGTTCAGCTATCAATGCATCGGCTTCATTACCAAGAGCGTTTACTTGTTGTTATAAAGGCAAAGAAGGGTTACGTAGTCAAAAAAAAAATTATTTTCATTAGCAAAGCTAATCTCTCCGAACCTTACCAATGCTGGAGGTGAACTGAAAAATAAAGGTACCTTCTGACGGACCTATACAATGTCCTTCGTGTGTTCTGTGGCCAGACTACGATTGTAATTATTGCTATTATAATTACATAAATATTCTTAATTTTCACAGTATTCTAGGTACGACACCGTCATGTTCAACATTAAACGGGTCGACCGTTGTAATTTATTATCTGAAATAGCTAGTCTGTTTCTTCTAGTCAATGTTCAGGAAGAAATTAAATAACTATTCATTAATAGCAAGACCTAGATAGGACTATACCCAATGAAATATACAGATTTTCAAACTGGGCCTTAATGTTTTACCCGTTTGAGCTTGCCAACTCCACGACATTGGAGAATAATAGGGCACCTAAAAGTTGACCTATTCGGTTTATCCGACCTTGTTATTGAAATAATAACATCGAAATTATAATTGTCACGACGACAATAGAATGTCCTACCAATGTTTCTATCGAACCAAACAGCTGCATCGCAAAATGAGTACTAAAGTAGTCAACGTAGCAAGCTTTAAGTGGACGAACAAGTGACCGATGGATGGATCGCGTGCAGTACGTATGCGTACTACTTTGGTACCCTTAGTGGGTAGTGTCTAGGTGGTTTGGTCGTTTCAGGTCGGGGAATTATTGGAGTTCATGCCATAATGATCTAATAATTCCCCGATCTAATAAGCGATAATGATCTAATAAGTTATTCTACTGTAACATCCATCGTTTTTTCCAATTACTCAGACCAACTTTCGACATAATGCAGCGCTATACACCATATATTTTTATATTTACAAACTACAAGCGTGTGACTGCCACCTAACATATATTTGTTGGTTTTATGCAATTAGATACAAAGCATGCATCAAAATGTATCATTTGTACAGATCCGCACAGCAAAAAAAACATCTAAAAGTTTTGCCCATTTCTACGCATTGTGCCTAAGGCAAATTCAATCCAGTATGACTGAACTTGAAAGCTCAAAATGAATAAAAAAAAAAATTATATTTTTTCCATACACAGTTGATTCTGCATACTATCAGTGGTCTTGCAATTTTCTGCTGAACCAAAATTTCGCACAGTGGAGCTTCGGTAGTTTTTTTGGGTAAAAAAATTATGAGAAAATTTCTGCATCCTTCCATTTAAACTACAAACTAACGGGTTAAAAATCGAAGTAGATGATATTTCGATGAGTGCATTGAAAATTTTAAATAAAAATTTTCGGTAAATAAAAGTTTTTTTTTGTCGATTTTTGCCATTAGTTAAAGATGTACGTGGCCTAACATCGCCACAATTTCTGTTCGGGTAGATTTTCCAATGGCTTATTATAATGTTATCAGTTGTTCATAGGAAAAGCCTAAATTAATCGTTTCGTCTATTAGCAGCGGCTCGTAACGCACGATTCCTCCCAATGGCCACAAAACATTTTCTTTGCATCGTCCGCACGGGCTCTGTCACAGATTCTTCGCCCTTTGAGCATTATCTGATTTACACAGTATTGTTGTACATGGTCCATTTTTCATCTCCCCGAACCAGCCGCTTTAGATCATTGTGTTTCCGTAGAACTTCGCAGATACACCGAAATCAGTTCCTCTACTCATGCGTCGCAATACTTTCATCAGCCTTTTGCACAGTTGATCGGCCACCGCGAAAAATATCTGTGCAAAATCTGAGAGATAAATCTGAACGAAAAGGAGAACAATTCGGAACCTATTTTTTCAATAATGCATCTTGGTCGTAAATAGTACCAATTTTTCTATGCGGTTGGGCAGCATTTTTGCCTTCGTCGTAGTTGAATTATAGAAAATATTGATTTTTGCAAAAAATTCTAAGGCAATAGATTCTAAAGGCCATTTAGCTGGAAAGACCGTCAAATACTTTTTAAACTATTCAGTATATATATATATATATATATATAGGTAACCTAAATAATGCTTCGTTGACTTCGTTCCAACGTTCGTATGAAGGCAGGTAAAGGTGCACAAACGATGCCTTGAAAAGCTTCACGTATTATGTTTGTTTACCAACAGCCCATGTAGTATATATGACCCTGATCTAATTAACGTCAGTTGTTACGCCGATCTCTGTCGCGCAGTGTGTGTTTAAATGTTGCATTTCTAGCACTGCGGTAACAATACCTCAAGTTAGGGTATAGGCAGCTGTAAATATCTAATATATTCACTACCGTGTTGGTAGCTGAAGATGAATTTTGGGTATATCAGTATGATCGTTATTTTAGCGCAATATAAGATCTTTAGCAATTCACCACTGAACGAAAATAATGTACTCATCATGATCAATTGTCAAATAATCATTGAAAAAATATTAACCATTAACCCATCGATAAGTTACCTGTTTGATCAGTATTTCACGGTCAGCTGTGAGGCTTTAGGGATGTCTTATTGAACATGTCAAGGTTGGAAGTTAGATATTAAAAACGTGGGCTATGGCCAGAGTAAAGGTAGTCCTGCGCAAACATCAGATATCTCTTGAAAGACATACGTCTGTATGCTCTGGTATTATTACTCGACCCCCTTCCACGGTCGATCGGAGGTCATTGAAAGACGAATAATTGACCTCTCGTATCTGTACACGTTGCCTTGCATACAAGCAGAAACTGACAGCAGGGCTATCGTTCATAGTATTTACGCACTCCACTCACCTGAAAAGCAGTAGAAAGTACAATACAGCAAATTGTCAGTGACCGAAGACAAATTATTGGAAAGCAACAGGACACTTCATCAAAAGATGTCCTTGCATTGTTTCTTTCCAATGAGCTGTATTAAAGACATTCTTGAAGACCGAAACTTTCTTAAAGATGCATGGAAGAGTCCTTATTGCAGAGGAACTTGGTCAGAATTGTACTCATTCTCCAACAGTTGAAATAATTATAATGTACAGTGATTCAGCACATTCCCATTCGATGGAGTAGGCAGTAGCGTCGGGGACCTAAATCCAAAAGATTTCCACCTTTAATTTTAATTGGGCAGATGAAAATTTATGAAATTTTGTACCTGCGAGTCTGTTAATGAAATTATTTTACCTTATACATTTTATGGGCAAGAAATTATTTAAAGGGACAAAATTGTGACCGAAAAAAGGGCGGCGTTAAAATACAAGAACTGTTGCATTTAAAATGTTGGAAAAACTGCAATAGCTCTAGAACAGTTAATATTGTTTACTAATAAACTACTCAGAATCAGAATGATCGTACTTCGCTGGTTTTCACTTACTATTATATATATATATATATATATATATATATATATATATATATATATATATTACTACAATGTCAAATAATCTTTCGACTAGATTCCCACACAAAAACACAAAAGTGTTAATATTTATCGACATATTTTACAAAACGAAATAGTATAGTCACAGGGTGCGTAGACATTTTTTTAACAGTAAAAATCTTAAGCAAGCTTTGAACATCCGCCTTAACAGCTTCTCCAATCCTCTAAAAAGATAGCATCTTATCTGTAAACATGAAGGGGCCATTCTATCGGCCCGCTTCAGAGATCAAATCTCGGCTCAAATAAGTACAGCCATATTAGCCAGAAGGGTGAGGCATTGGACCCTACCCACTGGCCTATCAAACTGCCTGCCCCTGGCTCAGGCAGTAAGCACTGTTCGCTAAACCTACTTCCGATTTCCTATCACACGTCTCCCTTTCTGGCTTCAAAGACTCCTTGGACGTTTATGAAAGCCTGCGAGACGACAAACGGAAAGGAGAGATACAGCTGAGTGTATGTGTGCTGCTTTCTTTACCTTTAAAGCTTTAGTTTGATGTAACGTTAGTAGTAATGTCCTTAGAAGATTTTACGTTTTTTCACTGTGACCATCACGAAATGTGATGGTCACAGCGGACAGTGCTTAATCATTCATCTGAAGTTACCGGTCTGTTTGAAAATACGTAAAAATTTAGGCTTTTTATAGGTCCTAGCTTAATAGATTGAATTGAATTGCTGAACCACAAGGCTGCATTTGCCATACATCGAGCGACTCAACCGCGACCTACGCGCAATGATAACACTGCAGAAGGATCGTCCGAAGCACAGAACCGTCAGGCTAAAGTACAAAAAAAAGAAGTTGAAACCCGTAGATCTTAGAGACAGTCTCCCCTGCAATTAGGCCGCTGAAACTCGGTCCTCAAATATTCCTGTTTTTTTGAGATGGAGTATGGAGTAAATGACGACCGAACATAACGGTGTGCCGCCCTTGACGCTTCAAACCCTTTAGGCCAAATGAAAAGATCTCCTTATTCGTTGCTCGACTTTGGAGGAGATATAATTTGAGATGAGCGAGTTGTTACAATTACGCCTACATGAAACGTTATAGAAAACAACCTCTTCCGTACCTTAAGATCCGTGTCGTTAGGTCGGTCTGAACTAGCTTTAACAATCTCCTAACATGTTTCCTGAAGACGGTTGTATTTTGCGGTCCGATTACGTTACGAACCGGATTCGGACGCAACCGTCGATCGTTGTAATCTTAAAATGCATGGGGAATAAAATCAGCCTTCAATTACGCCTCATGGGCTTGACATCAACGTCCAAAAAACAAATTATTATATAGCAATCGGTCGATGGCAGTACGCAATGTTTGCTTTACCGAATTCGGGACTTAAGCTTATGGCAGTTAGTCCAGTCGGAGACCTATCGTGCCAGAACAAACCGACCAGTAGAAAGTACATATAATCGTGTTTCTGCGATAATATTAGGATCAATGAGGGATTTCATGCTCCGTTGTATCTTCGCTAAATGTGAGCATTAAATCCGGTTAATCAAGCAACGTTCGCGTAACTTCAACAAATTCCACAAGTATTTCATTGTTTTTTCTTGAAGCGGCAGAAGAAATCCTCAAATGGCGTAACTTTTCTGTACCGGAAAACAATCATACAGCGTCGTCTTGAATGCTTCCTCTTGAAAATCGCATTGACGTGTACGGCTTCCGGAAAAAGCAGTCGAGCGTCTTTACATACCATTCAGTTGGCTTGCTATCCCTGGTACTCGGTTCGATGCTTAGATCCATATTGCCAGCCACCAAAATGATTTAGCCCTGTTAACGGCAGGCTGGCAGAAATAAGCACCTACATAGCGCTATTTCTTTACTAAGTTATTCACAGTCAATAGAGCGTCCTATCCGCTAGTTATTTGCTCGTCGTAACTCTATCACACAAACAATATATGGCACATTTACGTTACGTGTTCATTGAACTCTAAGAAAAGTTTAAATATCTCTGGTTTGTCCGTCTAAACACATTCGGTTTCCGTCGAGAACGACGCACACGTACACCGTACCCTGGCCCACAGCACAGAATGCAATTTTGTGGGATCTTGCGTCCCCACTGGGAGAATAAATTTCGTAGACATTCTTGGTGTAATAATCAGACAAGGACTGATGGTTTAGATATGCTGTCGAAACAACCCGTCGCCGTTAGGTGCCGTCGATAATCGCCCCGGCACCGCTAACCATTTGATTGCCATTCAGCAACAAGTAGTTCGAATGACATATTCTAATAGGTACTTAGTTATATAGGCCTAGAAATCTATTAGAATCGACATAGACTTAAACTTTGTACAAGATGTAGGTGGCAGCAAAAACCCGCTGCACTTCATCCGAGGGCGAGTCTTCACAACCTAAACTCTACGGTTTAACTCAGTCCTATTTTTTTTTATGGATAGCGCACGTACCTAACAAGATTAGGCTGACCAATCTCTGAAGCAAATACTAGCTATTAAAACTTGATTAAACTTAGCTGAAAATGTAATCTTCTTCTATAACAGTATGCTACATTTTAGATTCGCGTAACTTCATGAAGTTTGTCAGAAATCATATAATAATTTTCGCATACAATCTCTGTTGCAATATACGTTGGGCACGTTATTTAGGGTTCTCAAACGTGTTTCGCCAAATGGACCACTTGTTATTAAATTAACAAGTAATAACGAGGCGCTATTAATTAATTAATAGCCCAAGCCAAAGGATCATAAGAAAGTATTCAATGTATATTGTACTAAATAACTTAGTTACTATTTTCTGTTCTTAAAAAAGTCATTAACTTGACCTACATCCACAATAACGCATTTACGATAACAATCTGATAAATTCGTTCAAGCCTATTCTGTGTATTTTTAGTCCATGATCAGAGTTTATCTATTAAGAATTTTGTTTCTATGCATACAATCTGAGCATGAATCAATTGATTTCTGATCTGATATGTCTGAGTTAGCAGTTCTCAAATTCGACGGCTACATTCCATCTACGACACGTAAATAATGGCCATATATAAAACCTTTCATTATCGACCTATAACGAGTAATGTACACATTTGTTCTTCGCTGTTTCAATTGTAGCCGTCGCCAGAGGCTAAACCGGTGATTAAGGACTTTGCTTAACGAAATATGCTTCGGATCTGGTACTAGCAAACAGAATTAGTTTTACGTTTAGTATGATGTTGCTAGTTTGAGAAACATCAACTTCTAGTCACAAGTTATCCAATGCACTTTGTTTAAGTGAGCTGTTAGCAGGCAAAGTTATGGTTTGGCATTGCTACGCGGTCCCGCATCGTCACAAAAAGCGCGAAGGAAAGCCTTCGTACAAATGTGCGCCCTTGAAATTTCTCGAATTCGTATAAACTAAAAAAACAAAGCTCATTGAAAAATAACTTGGATACTTTTTTGGAAAATTGCCTTCTGTGCCCGCCTTCCACACTGCTGTTCCGTGGATTATTAGCACAAATGCAGCCTATCTAAACGTACCGTGCTGCCAAGATATCGATAGGCGAAATACAATTCATGGCTCCTTTTTTCCCATTGGTGGGTAGCGCTCCCGTTGCATATCTCGTGCAAAAATATACCTGTGCAAGAATCGTCAAACAAAGGGGGCAGCAAACTTTAAAGTGTCACAGCTGAATGCACGGAAAACACTGCGCAAGAAGTGAGCAGAGGGCAGCTACGTAGAGTTGTCATCCATTGTAGTAATTGCTGAGCCGTCCACTGAGGACAGTACGTACACAATGAAATGGAGGTAACGTGATGGATTACCTTCGGTGTTAGTGAGGTACCTGCACGACACATAGACCTTCGTGGTTGCCACCAGGCCAAAGAAAAGTTTACGCTATGTTTAACGGATTACCTGTTCAGGCTGCCAAAAATGTTTGTCTGAGAAAGAATAACAAAAATACCAAACGCGTTGTACAGTATCACAGATGGAAATTGTCCCATAGTGCATGCTACGGTGTGTTGTCGCGAACATAACGATCTAAGCCCAAAAATGCCTTTCAGCAATGTAGGTTCCATTAAAGACCTTTTTGCATACAGCCCAGCTTTAGGTAGGCCATTGCGTGTAGTTGACGATTGTGCACAGGCCCAATGTGTTTCTAATGGTCCTGAAAGTACTTCTTCGCAAGGAGATGCTCGTATTACACAAATATATAGACTTTAATTATAACAGTCTTTACAGGCCCTGTTATGTTACACGTTATTTTTGGTAATGATTACCGATAATTTTTTTGATTTAAAAATTTTAATTGGGTTAAGTCACTTGGTTTCGCTAAGCTTTCTGTTCGTCTCCGCAGCGGTAGTACAATAACATGGCTGCCTCCTAAACTCGAATAGATACGAGGCGGCTTTAGTTCATAATAATGCGGTCCGCCATCAGCGGCAATGCCTGTTACCTCAGTGCGAAACGTGGGACTCGACACGGCCCTTTTTTGGTCCCAGAATAAACAAGGTCTAGGAACTCTAATAAAACAATTTCGTTTCTGATGTTCCTGGGTTCTATATAGTAGGTCATTATTACATTCAAGTTAACAGATCTTAACTATTATTTTTCTAATTCTCAAGCCCGCATGACTTCATAAGATTCC
The DNA here is from genome assembly GCF_002532875.2 of Varroa jacobsoni. Taxonomy (NCBI): domain Eukaryota; kingdom Metazoa; phylum Arthropoda; class Arachnida; order Mesostigmata; family Varroidae; genus Varroa; species Varroa jacobsoni. Next base: position 263,436 of record NW_019214048.1, on the reverse strand, counting down.
TCGTTGAAAAAGAGTGCAACCAGGTATGCTGTATTAAAAACGATGACATTTGAACTACAACAAGCATTCTATAAGCGACGAGTCGAATATTCTTCACTACGGTTTACTAGCATATGTTCAAGGGCTGAACTCTTTCAGCTTCAGAACTCGCGCAATGAGCAATAGTTAATCGGAAGAAGTGCATCATAATCAACTGGTTGACGCTAGTCAAACATAACGGTACGATAAGGCGACATGAAGAACTCCGAGTAATCATCTTAGGAATCACTAGGTTTAAACTGGAAAGCTCATTGTTTTGCGTCCATTGCGCTGTCCAATGCGCCACCCCGGCACTCAAATACCCCTCGGGTGTTAGTACTCACTATTTGTCGCGGAAATTTTGAAAGGAAAAATATTAGCAGTACTCTTTGTTGATATTATCGAATATATTCACACTAACTTAAATTCGTATTTGACTTATTGTTTCATGTTTTAATGGCTTGTTAGAATAAAGGGACAACATGAACGAAGATGGAAACAGAAAAAGCGACACATCTTGACAGTAAGTCACAGGAAAACCGCTGCTACGGGGTCTCGTCTTAGGACTTGTTGTAAAATGCTAGGGTTCGCAACTTTTCTGAAAGTTCGAGTCGGTTTCATCTTAACAGATGTACTTTCAGTTGTGTACGGAGCACAACCGATCTTCACCGCGCAGATCGGTCTATACAAACCTGCCTATGGAAATCAATAAGGTCGCTTTGGAATTAATTGGTAAACATTGAATTGCAGCTCGTACCTGTGGGAATCACAGACAATAAGAGACCAACGAACTCGCAATGCTTGTTGTATAAATGCACTTTTATTAGACAATAGAAATTGTCGAATGGCCGACTCCAGTTTTTGGATAAATCTAAGTAATTTTTAAAAACCTACAAAATGCCCCTGTTTTTCTTCATAATTCAAATATAGCTTTGGCTTATTTAGAAGGAAATTCGACGAAGAAATATGGTCGTCTAAACCATAGGCGAATCTTTATTTATGCAAAGATCATTCGTGGTTTACTTCAGTTTGTCCTTTGTGGCTATTTAGATCCCTTAGGCAGATACTGTCCTGCATTGACCGTCGTAAAACGTAAGGATAGCCGAATCATTAATTCTAAGGCTTGATCTCGATTGTGCGAACAATTCAAGTGGAATGGCGCGAAATTTAAAAAAACGAAGTACACCGATCGATGTGATCAGTATTGAAAGGAATTGTGGGATTGTTCCCACACGTGAGCAAGTCCTGTGCTGACTAAGATGTGAGCCTGTAATCGCCACACTAAGGTTAAATAGGTAAAAGCTAGGCAAACAAAGCGTTTGCAAATTACTATTAAACGTTTCATCACGCCAGACATTTTCGCAGTTGTTTATGCGTAAATCGGCAATTTAGCAAGCGTATTTTGTGTATCTTAGTTGAGTCAGAATCCTGTGAGTATAGACAGCATGGAGAAATGCCGATAAGATATATATATATATATATTATCTTATGTAATATAAAAAAAAATAATTAAAGAAAAATTCGTTAATTGAAATCTAGTAATAATTTTATTACAAACCGTAGCGATAGTCTGGAAGTCCACATACTTCCTCCTTGGACTCTTTTACATATACAGAGCTTATTTACTCATCCACGGCGATTTGGTAACTTCAAAATAGAACTTGTTCACGCACACAATGGTACGCGGTAAACCTTATTTTCATTATTGGCACGAACTTTGAAAAAAAAAGTTCTACGATTGTACTAGTTACGAGAAAATTCTGAATGGGAAAAAGCGGTTTATCTTTCTCTCCCTAAAAAATACATGTCCCCTAAAAAGCATGCATACGCTGTCTTGTTCATCAAATTTTATGTACATGCGCGAGCGCACAGTGGGCTGTCAACTGCTCTCCATATATATGTATACAGGAACTAACAATACTACTTAAAGGTTGCCTCAACGCAGCAGTCTTTGCTTCGTTGAACCTTGCCAGCTTTATTCACTAATGGCTAGTATTTTTGTTGCACGTATTGCACAATGAGATCTATCACTATTGTCCTCCTCTCAGTCGAGCGGTACGTCACCTCCTTATAAGAAATCAATTGTAGCGCGTCAAAGAAGGCAGAGGTCGCAACCTCGTTCGTCTGATGTTCACGAGCCTGGCTTGTCTGCTGCTGCACAAGGAGCGCTAGAGCTGGACCAGCAACACGATCGGCGGATGCCTGCTACTTGACCAACACAGAGGTCTGACGGCGGCTTCAACGGAAGTTGGCGTTGCAACCAGTTTGCCTCTAACCCCAAGTCGAGAAGGCAGCATGGCGCTTCTCGTAGCAACAGCAGCAGCGGCGGCGGATGCAGTAGAGCTCCAAGAGGGTTCCATAAACCAGAACGGTCCGCACCCTAAAGCGGCAGCCTTGTTCGTCTGTGGCAGGGAGGCTGTCGGACGTTCAAGGCCGCAGGTGAGGCTCTATCTCTACCGTAGCCTCTCTTTAGCTTGGCCAGCCGGAAATAGCCAGAGCCAACCAGACGAAGCTATACGATGGTGATCCTTAGCAGGTCAGCCAGTCGCTCGCGCATTCATCGGTCTATATAAAGCAGGGTAGACAGGCCCATTGAACAACACCACCAACCCCGTGCTCATACCCCCCAGCAAACCAGTATTACTATGACCGCTAACATAGAAACGGTATTAGACGCATCAAGCCGTAACTGGTCTATCCCGCAAAGCCGCGTTTGTACTGGCACATCACTGGAGACAGCCTCGATAGGCCGAGTAGCAACGACTATCCTCAGGTACTATTTCTAGCGGTGGTAAACGGATACCTCACAATGTTGTGTCTGTAAATAGAAGCTTTGGAAAGTAGAATTTCTTAAATGGTAAGCCTTTTTTTTTGAGCGATAGGATATATACGACATCTGTTTGTGTGAAACGTGTGCAAATAAATTATTTAATTTACTAAGTAAGATGTCACCGAGCTGTACACATTACTATCAATTAGTGTCCTTCAGAGTTTTTCAATATATTTTCGTTTTCGCCTGCTTTCGCAGAAATTTTTAACCATACAATGTGTAATCAGCTGAAGACGGTTTCACACAAAAAAAACTAGAACGTTAACAGGGTATTCTCTCTGGTCGAAACGTATACACACACACACACACACACACGTAGACGCCTGCTGGAAGGGTCCCTTCTAGCTATATATATATATATAGCAGGTATATTGCTTATAAAGTGTGCACAATAAGCATGGAGAGCTGGTATTGCATATGCATAACAGACGCAATAGCATACAAGACAGAAGACCGGGGGGGGGGGTCGTTCGTTCAATCTTGCAAACGATCAGATCGTCCGCCCGTCACTTTTTCTTTAACTTGTCCCTTCGTTTGATGACGACTACAACTGTTATTGGTATAGACCTTTGTATGCAGATCAGCAGAAAATCGAAAGCCAAAACAAGGCAAGTCTAGATGAGCCAGAGCGGACAAATAGAAGGCAAGCGTCTCGCCTTCATTGCCGCCATCACTATCGGCGTGCGCTTGTTCGCTGTCTAGGCCAATGTTAAACCCAGCAAGAACGTTCCGTCCGTGGAGAGTTACTTCAGTTATGTTCTATCGCTGCTGTTGCATCAGTTCATTCGCTCGGTCTTTCATTGCGGGTCAGCGAGTGTATCGCTCAGCTCTTTAGTAGTGCTACTACTCTCGATGCTGTTGTATCTACACCGCTGCTCTGGCCGGTTAGCCTGCTATTCTGCTCCGCTAGCAAATGAACAAAAAGCGTAGGTGTTCGTCGTTGTCGCCACCGTCGGTGGCGGCAGCACAAGCGCCATCAACACCAGGAGCAGCTAGAGACAATGGCGGTTACAGCAACGGCGGGTTCCTCTGGAAAGCTGGTTCCAAAATTCCTTTCCTTACTGTGTTCTCCGTCTCTTTGAAGATATCTTTGCGCCGCAATTCAACTGCCCCGTCACCGCCGGCCATCTCCCAATGATCCGCCCACGGCAACGGTGCCCTAACTTTTCACGGCTATCGGTACCAACAGGCAGTCCAGCAGGCCCTTACTGCGCCTGCCTGCTGAATCTACGACGACTTTGGCCCTCCAGCCAACTCCTATTCATATAGGAAAATTGGAGTAATCACTAAAGGTAAAAACGCAGTGTTGAGAGGGTGTAAAACGAGAAAGGGCTGGGGGCACTACACAGAATTCTGCCCTAGGAATTGGGCAAAGAAGGGAATAAGGTCTGCACTCGCGGAAAACGGTGCCTTACTACGGCAGAGACATTGGATATGGTTACAAAAACGACCCCTTCGTGTCCCCGGACCAGCAGCAGTGGCGGCCACTGCAGCAGCGCTGCTGTCAACGTCCCAGCCATCGAGCGGCACACTGCGGAGAAGTTCGCTGCAGTAACAGCAGCAGCAGCAGCAACAGTCGCAGCGGCGATGGACGGCGGCGGGAGTCGGCAGAAAGAGCGCGGCATGGTGAAACAAGGTCAGGCTACGTCAGTTCTAGTCGGCACTGCGGCACCAACACGCAGCCGAACATTTGCCTAATACACAAAGTGTCGGTGGCGGCTTCTAGTGGCCACTATCCACAACATAGGACAATGCGCGTCCGGAAGTTCTTTTCGAAACTCGCTAGGTGGCAGAAGAAGCTCTTAACGTCTTGAACAAAACGTCAGACACGATCAGGGAGAAAACACAAGAAAGAGGAGAGTTAGTGAAACGGAAAAAATTTCGAGGGCGCTAGTCGTCTGCTTTTTCTTTTTATTCCTATTCACAAGCTACCATGCCAGCACTTACCCAGGACAGGACCCTAGACAGCAAACCTTAGTCGGTTAGCTCGACCACCGGTACTGCCTGAACCCGTTTATGGGATGGCAACCGTTGAGGGAAAAGCTGGCGTCAACCGACACTCGATAGACTGCAGTGGGAGGGGAATATCTTAAAAAGAAGGAAGTAGGTCTTCGTACGTGAATGGCTGCAGGGTAAGAGCATCGCAGGTCTTAGGGGTCATAAACAGCAATAATTTGGCTGTCGATGTCGAGTATGTATAATGCTAATGGCTAGCCATTGAATTAATCATACACACATCTATATAACCGAGGCTGTATATTTAATGGTTTGAAGGTAAAGATTGGTTTCATCTGTTTATCACTTGATGCAGATCATTAAAAATTGTGAAGCCATATTTGTATAATCAAACTTTACGGACAAAAAAATAGAATAGGATGGTAAACATTGAAAATTAAAACTATTTGACAATACAAAGGCATTGCGTCGCGAATTGATCCGACGAGTTTTTGCCTCGCACGTTGCGAAATCAGAAAAATCATGTGGAGCGTTGAAGCCATCGGAGCTCCATTAAGTTAACGGGGCTTTATCTATCCATATAAGAACGGGTCTCTATATCCAAGGGCACTTCAGCTCTCGCGTCGATTGATCCGATTATATATACGCTTTAACCTTCATTATGGTTCTACTCCTGCAAAAGTAAATAATTCGCCTCATTTCATTAATGCAACAAAATGGAACGTATGGAGAGTATGCTTACTTGAAGAGGAGCTGTACTTAGACAATTCTACGCCCTTCAGCGGTTACAACCGTAATATAATCAAGAACCTCTACGCAATGTCTCTCGCCATGCGGCGAAGTCGCGCAAGGTATCGTTCTATAGACAACTTCAGCAGTTTCCTTTTCCCGCATCAGTTTCCCGACGTGGATTCCTACCCCGTCACACATATGATGGTGTTTCTTCCTCGTGTGAATTTCCTTGACAGTAGTTACAACTAGGGCGCTCTAAAAAACTACGTATATAAGATTAGTTTCCATATTGGGCACGTGACCTCTGCATACACGAGAAGCGACAACAGCCTGGTGATGTCGTACTTGACCACTCTTACCAAAAAACAGGTCCAGTCACTCCATTGGGATCTACTACGTATGTTTGTCTTACTGTTGTTGTCTATAGGTAACCTTTAGCATGTCAACGCGGCAAACAACGTTATTTTGCACCGCACTTCCTGTCGCTTTCGTTACTGCCTCCACGACGACATTATTACTTCTGAGACTCCCTAGAATGGGATAAACCAAAACATACGGATCTGAGAATAAGTCGGACAGTTTGCCGCCCCATTGAGCACACAAATGTTCTCCTCCTAACTCCAACCTTTCTTCCCTTTCGACAGGACCTGCACCATGCACGTTGCGCACGGTATGGCGCGGCATAGCGCATTCAACTCTATGACAGAATGGTGCAAACGTCGCAGCCTCGTCACGGTGCTTGCCAAACGAACCTCACAGCGCCCCCTGATTCAGAAGTCTTATCTCCGTCAAGCGAAGTTGCCCAAAATCGTCGAGCGGTGGCGCCAGCAGTACTAGCACGACAAGTGGATTAAATTATGCGCAAAGCTAACGATGTGCGCAGAGTGACTCGTTTTAGGGCGAGATATGATTACCCAGCATGCGAAGATATAAACTATCATCTGAAAAACTATTACAATCCGTATATTTTATCTTTTATGTAATTTGCAGCAGCAGCAGCAGCAGCAACGAGCTTCACGAATGGCAGTACCGAGCGGACTGTCCCAGTTTGAATTCGAATTTCAAATAATGCTACATCTAGCAGCCTTTTCATAAAAAGACATCTTTAATGTGACATGTTTGATTAGTTACCGCTGCCTGGGTTTATTACTGCTAAACTGGACAATCCAGTAACTATCGGCAGGACATCTGGCTCTTTGCTAAGGTTAATCATCAGTAAAATAATTCTCGCTAGGCTTAACTTCGACGCCACTAAATATCAGTTGGTCTGTTTGTTATTTCATATTATGGCGGTCCAGTGGTTTTGGGATTTACTCTTTTGATAGAACTCTCTGTCAATAGGTCAAGCAAATCGGTGTTGGTCTGATAAATTAACAGTTGGTTATTCTTGTCTTTTATCGCGCTTGTGATAGCGCATGCTCAAATATTACTTAAACATCTATTGAAACAAAACACGGTGGATTGCAAGCATTTTCTGTCCGTATCAGGGTGTTCACAAGGTGTCAACCAATGCCATAATCAGTTTCAGTTTATAGTGTCGGAATTCGTATTTCCTATATAATGAATAGGGCCACGAGCTGAAATTGATTGAGATTGATGATGTTGCCCGACAGATGCAGTGATCAAGTCATAATAGGAAAACGAGTACAAAAATGTATCGTTATGCTGCGGCCAACGGACTGTGTAAACGAAAAAATCACAATTTATATGGGTGCGAAAGTGACTGTAAATTGTGTAAACGAACTCTCAGTCGACCTAACAAGAAATGCCTAACAAGCCTGCCGTCAATGTATCATAATTATGCTGGTGATTTATTTTGCTTCTTCACAATACCTCACAAGGAAAGCAGATTCCCTGCGGAATCAGCAGGCCAACTTATACGAGCCATAGGCTTTCATCAATTCTAGATTACTAATAGAAATCACCGTAAACTTTATTATCTGAAAGTCGTTACAGACGTACATGTGGAGCAGGTACGCCGTTAGATCTTTTACAATGAAGCGTTTTTTTTCATTTACTAGCATAGGTGACTTTCGGAGGCGCAAGAGGATAGCACGAGACTTGCTCCGTGACAAATCCTTTTTTGTCGGGCAATAAGCGACATATGATGTTTTATAAAGTGCTTTCGATTGCTCTTAATATCAATCAGATTCTATGAAACGTTCCTTGCAATACGAAGAATTTTTTTGTCCGTAATTTGATGTTGGCCTCATATGATGAGGCTTGAAAAAAATTTTGCAACCGATTTTAAATATGCTGCATTATCAGCGTTTACGTCCATGTTGTTAGATTCTTGTCCATTTCCTTTCCGCCATTCTACGCTTTTCCGAACAGTGATAATGCCCGAATGCTTTGCCTACCGAGAGTCGCTGTGGGAGGATCGAAAAATTGGTCTTTGTAAGTGTCAGATCATCACTACACCATCACTGGATAAAGCCTTTTGGAGCCTTTCGCAGGTGGACAATGGTCTTTACTTCGGGAGGCCAAGATGATCCGTAATAGTGGCAAATATACACGAACGACGGACGGATAACGTAGAACGGACAAAAATCGCTACCGTCTAGCAGTGTCAGCTATTGCTGTGATTGATATGAGGTGGATACGCTCTCCGCGCTCAGAGATTGAAGGGAATGCGGAAGCAAAGCAGCTGATTACCGTGCGGAAACTATGAAACTAATCCCGTCAACTGTTCAATATAACCAAAACTTAAATTGAGTACAGCACTTGCTCAATCTCTTCACCTAGCTCCCCGTTTTCCCGTTTCTTTTTATGTTCCATCGCTGTCGTTGATTCCCTGCGTTGTCTTCATGTTACCACGCGTATGTGTCTTCATCTATGCTCGCCAAATGATTAGTTGGTGAGTAGTGACTCTTGCTTCGGCTTCGGCTGATGGCAGCTATGGATTCGACAAGCTGTCGTGCCAGCTTGCAGGCAATCTAAAGATAACAAGTTTTTCAGGAGGCGAAATTTCGATCATATCGAAAAGTTGACATCGCCGTAAGATAGGGGGCCTCACCCCTGAAGGAAAGCAGCACACTAAAGAAAGCTTCAAGAAAAACAGGGGAGATGCTAAGAAATATGAACACCAACCTGCAGCTTTCCACGCTTTATCATCTTTTACCTTACGGCTGGCATCGTCTTCTCCTGCATAGCGATGGAACTATGGGATAGGCAATAGGGAAAAACGTTCGCGCATTAGAAGAACGTATTGCGATGCTCGCTGCTATCGAGTGGCATGTAACCCTCATTGTCAGGACACAACTTTGAAGAGCAGACATTTTGCCAGTGACAAAGCCTGTCGACTGGATGTCAGGAAAGCAGCTGTGGCTTCTAGAAGGAAAGAAAGGCGACGAATAACAGAGGACATAGATATCCATCGATTTTTGAAGCTGTATTTCTGTTTTATTTTCTCCGTTTAGCCAGGCAAACTCGTGCCCGCATTAAAGCCAAACTGAAGCTTCAGCTGACGATAACTAAGCAGACGGTTGCCCTTTACGTAGTTGCTTCACGATCTCTCGAATTCCCACCAAGTAGGTGATAGCTCTGGGTGCCCTGATTGGATTACGGCATGTAATAAATCAGATGGATGTTTATGGCAAATTGATCCAGTAGGCCAAGAGGGCATATAGTAGTCGCTTGACTTTGTAGTGGCTTTTTTTTTTTAGTCCATTCAGAATCATTTTCAATTGGATCCATCTGTTGTCGTACTGGTTACGGCTGATCGAAATCAAGTGTTTGTGTACCTATCAACGACTAGACGTCTAAAAGAAGCTGGATCTAGTTGCAATAGTCTAAGGCTCAATTTAGACCTTGCTGAACAAAGCCATTGCATGCAGTTCGATCGTAACCCCTCTACGGTTTTGAAAAGCTGTTCCTACACTATCGCGTTTTTGCATTATGGACATTGTCTCGCTTGTCGGAACGTGAAGCTGTGAAAACGTTTCCGTTTCATATAAATTCTGTTTCATGCTGAAATTGATGATTGAAACTTGATGAATTAATGAACTTGCCGACAAACTTTATGAATTCGTATCGAAACCTGAGTGACCGTTCTGTGTCAGTTGAGGTAGGAAAAAGTTGCCTTATAATTGCTACAACTCTTCGTATAAAGAGCTAAAATTAAGCAGCCCTAATTGATTAATGGAGTAGCTAATCAACTTTAATAATCTTCGTCATGGATTACACTAGCATGCTGTTCCCCATATTGCAACACGTTTCCCACTACACATTGTAATAGTTATAGAGTCTCGATCGATCGATCGATCGAACAAGTTGCAAGGTTACTGATTGAAATGACGCGATGTTTGGAAGAATTATATCCGAAGTTACAAAACTTACAAGTAACCAGTTAGTTAGTAAATAATCAACAACGGCCGTCCTATACTAATGCCCACTTTTTTCATCGATTTGTTTTACATTGTTTAGCAATAAACTGCGACGGCATCGGAAAAATCATCAGGTAACTATTTTTTTATAAGGTGTAGGACACATTCTCCAAATTTCGATTGAATAACTCGTCAATTAATAAATGATCGAGGATGAATCCCGCTTTCGAATCAAGTGATCAAACATAGCAAAAAATCCAGATCCGTGCTTCTACGGCTATACTAATACAATACCACTACCATAGAAGAGATTCATGTGTTCGGCACCCTGTCGGTTTCCGCGTCGAAAATGTTACGCTTGTCCGCGTTATCTAATAATAATAATAATGTTAGCAAAAAAAGAGTGTTCCGTAAATTAGTTGATTATATTGATTTAGCCAACGAAATGACTCTTACGTAATCCTAATAATAACTTATCTTCACTGAAGAAGAAGTTCACTGTTATCACTGTTCAATGTTAGCAACGATTATGCATCGATCTTTTCGAGCCTTCCAAAAGAATCTTCCATAGGCACAATGGCAGAATATTCTATTAAAGTGAGCTACATTTACTTCAGTTTCTTTTTTATTATCACACCATGACATTTTTCTTCATATCTTCATCACATGCTATCCATATAGCATGATAGTTGGCGATCAACTCGTGCCGCATGTTTCGATGATTAATTACTCTAATAATAATGATCCCATCGATAATCGCCATTGGCGTTTTTTCTTTTTTGCCACTACATTTCACATATATATTTCGTCTATCCTACTAAAATGCATATTATACAGGTTATATGCATCAGATATCATTTATTAGAAAAGTTTCCGTCATTGCACGTTCTCCATACATGTACGAGATTATCGAAGGTAGGTATGATATCTAGAATACTTGTGACGTACAACGTTTGCTTATTTAATCTCACAACGTCAGACCTGTTGCTGGTGGATTGCCGGAAACACACTATAATCTTCGTCCTTGCGGCGGATTCGTAAGTGTTGTTGCTGCTTCAATTAGAGGTCATTAATTTTTCAGGAAAACAATACATCCCGTCATGCCATGCTATCTATACGAATTGTCTCTACAGGATGCCAAATCAGCCCTTAAGGTTCGCAGCCCAAAAACATACGTTTCGCTTATTTGATTTCGTACATTGATACACATCGCCGTAGCTAGGAGACTGTAATTTCTATTTTTATCAAAACAAAAATGTACCGCGTAACACAGTTGAACTATAGCCTTTATATGTAGCTCTTGTGACTCACGAGAATTGTAGTCAAAAACAGTCGAAAATCGTTCAAACGACTGGAATTGTGGATACAGTAAAAGCGTCTCTTACGATGGTTGTCATCCTGCACCTAATGTTGCACCATAAAGTGTTTATGTCAACTAGAACCTGTCAGTGCCACAGACAGCTTTAGCGAACCGATAAGCCGACCCAAGCCATCCGAGAGAAAATGGAAAGAGAAGCTTCTAATATTTTACCGATCGGGATGGTCAGAAATGCGCCGCAGATTAGTCCGTTGCTGAGTTCCTTCCCTGTCTCTCGCTCACACGCCGCCAGGAAAAGGAAATAGCTGACTCAGCCTTTCCCTTTATTTTACTATGCCTCTCCCTTCTATTCTGTTAGATCATCACGAACTAGCGGGCGACGCAAACGGTAAACGGTTGTACCGTTCAATAACTTAATGAACGCCAATAAGCTAGTGCAGTTCAGAAGAAAAACAGAAGCAGCTTCAATGAATCATAGTGCACAGTCTATGGGGCGTAATCCTAAGGTTTTCCTGTTCTTCACGGGAATCACCGATAGGAGCATTGGCCCAACTCGCGCGTAGCCATCTGTTGCAATCTCTACCAAACAGTGCGACAGGAGAAACTCGGCTGATCCAATTTATCTGGATTGTGCAATGTAGCGATGTGCGTTGCGTTACGATCGTCCTTCGTTGGTCCTTATTTCACAATGCAAATCTATACGCAGTCGTTTGGGTTTCGCAAACGCATATGCTAGTCTTCAAAGCTAGCGCGCTCTTTAAGACGGCTGTTTCCCATAGCTTGACTGGTGTCTAGCATAGTCAGGTTGCTGGGGAGAACGTAAACACATGCAAATTAAAAACCACCTCCATCCAGCGGTGGCCCCTCGGTCTTCCCGCATAGTGCCCCATGGAGAACGAAAGACGCCCCCATCCTGTTTTTCGTAGTCGCCTATATTCCGGTGAACTGTCATAAATCCTCATGGCCGCTGAGTTATCTCCCTTTCAATCTGCCTATCTCTTTTCGCCCATTTTGCCAGACGACGTTGCGTTTCATTATACGCTGCGCCACGCCCAATGATATATCCTATACACGCATAGATTCGTGCTTCTATGTGTATGTAACTCTGTGTATATCGTCTAAATCTAGTAAGCAGGTGGAAAAATCAAACTCCTGCTATTTTTGGTATCTAGCTAAGTAATAAACGCTGTTTAGTAAGATTACATAGATGCTCAAAACACAGAATGTTCGTCTCTTAAGGTATGGCTAATGATAATCAAGGCTAAAGTCTTTCTACGGACTGCAACGAATGGAGGTAAATATAATTAAAATTTATTTGGGCATTACCAGTAGGGACCATGACCGACTTGTCTACCTGAGAAACGTTCTAGATAACCAAAAAAGCTTGGTTTGGGTCGTCGATCTTACGAAAACAATCGTTCTACTGAATCTATGTGAGCTTGAGAGAGGTAACGGTGCACACACAACCTAACCGAAAAAACAAACAAAAAAGACCTCCCGTATCCAGATTCACTGAATGTCAAGTGTCGACATCATTCTATTTACCTGCTAATTAAGGAATCGGTATACCTGACAAACAATGAACTCGTTTATTATCCATAACAAGTACAGCGATGATTGTTCTCGCAGTCAGCTACAGGAACATGGCTCTTCCGCTGTTTGTCTACACCCATGTTTAGGTTTATGCTACGGTCTGCGCTTGTTTTCCTCGTGATCTTGACCCAATGACCTTGATACGTGTAAAAAAAATACAAAAATATTTAATTCTTCATTATTAATGGTTTTGGCCTTCGCGCGACTGGAATCGCCGACGTCTGCACTGAAAAGATTTCAGAAAGTGCCTCAACAATCAGCACACTCTGTACGTTGCCATGTACATCAGCTATTTGCCTCAAGGGCATTCTACACATTCAATCGGTACTTCTGAATCTTATTTCAATATTTCGACAACACGAATTCATGTGTCCTGACGTCCCTTTGGCATTTGAAAGTGACGATGCCATACGGAAATGTGTTAATGCAGGGCAAGAAAATGTGCCTCAGATACCTTGCCTTGCATTCGGGCAAACTTGATTTGCGCCCGTAATTACAAACACTTGTCAGGGATTCCTTTCATTTAAACCTAAACAAAATTAGATTGCCATTGCGATGTTAGGAAGCTAGAAGCAATTAGACTGAAGTTGGATTCAAGTTTGCTAAATATGTACGTCTACGACAGCTGTGGGTAATAAGTAGAAACCGGCTTCAGAGTCGACCTGTTAGAGTATAAAGACATTGATTTCCGAAACACTAGAAAAACTTTTTCATTTCATTTAGCTTAATTTCTCCTAAACGCTGCACTGATTTCCGGACACTATTGGAATAATATCTGGACATTTAAAAGTTCATTTTCATATATACATACTGTGAAAACCATGTGCTCGAAAGCTTCTATTACCCGGATAGAATTCTATTTGCTGCAACACCATCTTCGTCTTGTATAATATACCAAGTGGAAATTTAAAACTCCGAAAATGCTAAGAAGGTTTCGAAAGCTAGCCATTAGAGTCTACCTAAGCGGCCGAATCTCCAATTGGTATTCTGCTCTTTGAAATGGCCGTTCATTTTTATAAAAGCAATTCGGGCATCTAGAAAATGTTGTTCATAATGCCTTTTAGGTTGTTAAAAATTTTCTTCAAATATATTCCTAATAGCCACACAGACCAGCGCTATCGTGCAAAGAAAAGAAGGAAGCTTACTTTCCTGGTAAGAAATCGTCCCCCGTGAACACATTGGTTTATAGCTAACGCTTGCTTGATTTCTGAAAAAGATGCCCTATGAAATATATAATTCAGCTAAAATCCGTGTTTAGCTTGTATGAATATTGTATTCCCGTGACAGCCCAATGGGTAACGGCTTTGCCCACGGGAACATGGTGGCGCAGAGACACTTTGTTTCGCCAAAGTAACGTTTGGTGGCTTAAGCAGCGGACGCGAAACACGGAAATATGGAGATTTTATGATTATTGTTCTGTTAGAAAAGGGCTCTGTGATACTTCGATCGACTTTGTCTTTTGACTGGGAATGGCCGTTATGGGATGATCGTTAATGTGGCAAGACGGCCTTGTTTCGTCGTCCACTGATTTTAGGCAGCAGTGGCAGTAAAGGATGCGACAATAGACAGATAAACACTAAATCAATTCAGAACATATACACGTTCTAAATAGATTTCTAGATGATTTATTATTGAATGATACTAGAGGAAAATGCGGGTTGACGCGTATTTCTGACGTTATGGCAGTCAAGGAACGATTCAGGCCGAATGAACCAGCTCCTATTGTGTGTCGTTTTAACAATAGGAGACAGCATTATCAAGTACAAGTTTGTTCCGCATAACGTCACAACAGCGTTCGCCAGTGCTTTGATGATCTTCATAGTGTATCCTAAACGAACTTTGTATACGATACGTTAAAAGTAGATGATGAAGTGTATTGCGTGAATACTAGCTCGTCTCTGAATGAAGTGATTTATTTTATTATTATTATTATTATTATTACTGAATCAGCGTTCCGCGACAGACGTCCGGCTGAACTGGTCAAATGAAACCTAGACCCATTAATCGGTATCTACACGAATGACATGCCGAAACATGTCAACGGTATTACAACTGTCCCTCAAGAACCGTTCTGCAGTAAGTCTGAAGCGATTTGTTTCAGCTGTAGGTACTACAAGGTGGCGTAATTTTAAGAGTGGTTCTCAATGGTTCTATAAACCCAGAGAGTGCTACTTTCCGCTCTCAGATCTTCGAAAATGAAGAAAGCAGGTTAACGACCCTGAAAAAAGCTGTATTTCTCTTTGAAGGCACCATAGTTACTCTGAAGTCCGTAGACGTACACGAGCTTGGTTGTCTCATATGCTAAGATCTGTGCATACCTCGCGCGAAGACACCCCGAACAAACACTTACGTATACTAAAACATTCATGTAAGTATATGAAAAATGTTGCTCCGCAACTTCGAATGAGCTTCCCCGTCATCGTTAAAGTTCGCCGATAAAGTTTTCCAGTCAATTAGAATCCTCTAGTTACAATTACGTTGAGTGGAAAAAGCAACGGGTGCTGTTTGTTGTAGAGTACATAAATAGTAGGTCTTTTAAACTGTACTAGCAACGTCTAATAGCGCACTATTTCAAAGCACTGTTATATTGATGCAAATAAAAAAAAACAATCCAATGGGATTATAGCAGCACGCTTATTGACACGTGACAAGCCAATGATCGTTATCTGAGCAATTCGTATAGACATATAAGTTTTTTTTTGACAAAGGAAAAGTTTGTTTTGAGTTGTTTTTTTTTTGTTTTTTCTACTATCTTATAATAGATAAATTAACCAATGATAAGCTCAGTATTCATATGGAAAAGAGCCAAGCGTCTCTTGATTCGGGTGTTCAGGCTAGCAAATGCTTTTCTAAATAACGATGGTAAAAGCATCCATTACAATATGGCCAAATTAGTTACCCATCGTCAGTAGCTGGCGAACGCTTTAACAATAATAAAAACTAGAATAGGCAGTAGGCTTACTATTGCAATACAGGGGTAACATTGCCACACCGCTACGGATTGACAATATAAAATTATTTCTTTTAGAAACCAGTGTCCGTGCATTGTGTGAGTGCCACACCGTAGGTAATAGTAGAGGAGCGGCAAGGACGTGCATTTGTTAGCTCAGGCCAATGTTAGCTCAGAGAGGGAAAACCAATTGAAAATATCGAATAGCCGAGGAAGGGTGTCGGTAATATAATATGGAGCTAATTTTTACTGAATAGCTCCTCTAGTTGAACACACGAACGGAAGCAACAGCATGAGTCAAGCTATAAATGCCAGCACTGAGATTGCAGCATGCAGGGTATAGGGTAAACGAGGTTCGAGACTAGGCAGTAATAACTGAAGGCGCTTACGAAGTGGCGGATAACGATCAACGCCAATAAGCCGGAAATTCATTTTCCACCATATCTCTGCCACAAACGGCTTTTGCATGGATCCACTACGCGGGGACACCCAGTCGAGCTAGCAAGGCTCGTCGTCGGGGGTTGCAGCGGGGTAAGTAGATACGCTGACTAGAAAGGACGTTCCTTAAAAACGCTGACGAAGCTACGAGACTGGACGTCTTTATCTGTGACACGTTGAGACGAAAATCTGCTCAAGATTCAAGTAATGGAAAGCTGTCATGTGCGTGTTGACGGCCAGGAAAGAGCTTTTGTGGTGGAATTTATTATTTCTATGAACATGACTTTTTTTTTTACCTAAAGTGGATGGTACTCTGCATGATTAAGCCAAATCAACTCGTACTTAACTGTTTAAACACATTGTCGGGAATCGATTCTTGTTATGAAGATAACTGAAGTCATAGTTATGCACTGTGTAACCACTGCTGAATATGCCAGGGGCATATAGACAGCGGTGCGTATTGTCCATTGCAATGTTTATGTACATTATGTACGTAGCTGCACCATGAGTAAGATTTGGTTTCTGGAACAAAATTGAGTGGAATGATAGTTTGTAACATATGTACGACTGCATGTTCATCTCACCCCCACATACCAAACCTTGTTTGGACGTTATCACATCCAGCTGAAATTTGTCTTATCTAAATGTGTTTCTTATTTTTTTTTTCTATAAAAATTAATTATTGATTTAAAGCCGTTTTGGTTTTAGGTAGTATAAAAAGGATTGCATACAATCGCAACGCTACAGCGCATGCAAGAGTCCACATGTTTAGCTGAATTAACTTTACTTACCACATTAGTTAGCAATTAAGTACGTATGTGCCATGAAAGAAATTACTAAATTGAAAAACTTGTTTCTCATTACCCTTCAGTTGTTGTCACGCCGTAAGGAAAAAGTCGGCCTGTTTATTGAGATAGCAGCTGTGCTCATTTTTTTAGGCGACTTATTGTTCCATCTTTTTTACGATAAGGGCCTTTACGATGCACACTGATCTTATACAAATAGGGACGTCAGCCATTATAATAGAACCTGCGCGCATTCATACAGGTCGATGATCAATCACCACACCCATTTGAAAACAAAATTTGATTATTATATAACAGTGTTCACTAAAACTAGAGCTCAAATGTCCTCGTTATTGATATCTACCATATTTGATTCAATTAAAAGCTCTTGTCACTGGTTTCGGCTATAACGCGGAGGACGATGGTGTTCACACGTGTACCTTATGACATGCGCTCGATATTTCGGTAAGTGAATCCATTAGAATTGATAAGTTAGTCAGATATTGGCGGGACCGTTGTTATTCAATACAAATTGTAAATTCCCCGCTAAATATATGTATGCTATCTTTTGTAACTGTAGATCTTTTCCAAGACAAACTTCTGGACATGATACGCTATAAAAGAAAATGAAACATGGCAGCGTTATTCTGACAAACAAAGTACACATTTACGGCTAGCCATGATCCGAGGGGCATAATAAAAAAACAGATATATATATATACATATATATTCACGAATTCCGTCTATGTGTGGCAATAGTAAGACACATGTTCCATTTGTAATGAGCTGAATACTACACGTATTTCACACGATGACAAAAATCACTGACACTTTTTTCGGCTTCGTTCGTTCAACTACTTCTAGATAATTTTTTTTTTTTTCTGCAATTCGGAGAAAATGCTTTAAATAGGAAGTTTCGTCATTAGGTTTGCAGATATACAGTATTCGTACACAATGCATAGTAACCCTGAAAAGCCTAGTAAGTTATTATAATGTAACTATTAAGAACTTTTCTGTTGCCATGATTCGCAAAATACGCCTCTGCAATACTTCCGGTGCTCACTTCTACTACCCCCTTACGCAATAATGAGGATCAGATTATAATCCTCAGTCCTGTGGCATCTGCTCTTAAATGAAAACCGCACGAAGTAATGATGTTTACATTGATATTATAAACCAGCTTTTTGCCATAAACAAGGTAATTGTTTAGAGATTAAAAGTCCAACAGAAAAAAATGGCACATGGGCTCACAAAAGGACCCTTTGCACACAACGAGAATGATAGCGAATATCAATAGTGATTGCATTACTAATTCAAACCAGCACTTGTCTTACAACTATTATAAAAAACCTTCTTCTATGATACTGCACTTATGCCAGCCACCGAAAAATGGGGATCATGATCTTAAGGAAAGCTAGCGTATGCCTGTTTCCTTCAATGCGTGTTCGCTTTCTGATTTTTCAGAAAACTTACAGGCAGTGCGCATTACCTTACCTAACCTGCGTATTCAGGTTCGGCACAACAAACGAAATCGGCTGGTCTAGAAGGGTACAAATCCACAATGCTAGCAGCGGTCTATTAAGTTTGGCTATTTGCTTCCTGCCACATATAAGTGAAGGCCGAGATAAGCGATGTCACGTTTTAATCCTTTGATGGCGGCATCTAGACCTGGCCTGTCCGGCCATCTGGCTATTATTTCGATGTTGTTGATTATCAACATGACGTTGTGGAATGGTACAATCGTATAAAAGGACATATCATACATGACATTGATCCCTACAAGACAAGAGGTCCGTACGAGGCGCAGCAATAGCGAAGCGGCCAAACAGCTTTGCTGGGTGGGTAGGGTTGAGTATTAATATCCAGACCTCGACCTTCAGACCAGGACAACGCTCGGAGTTTCTCCACCTCCATTGTACAATTTGTCGTCCTTATCCATTTATACGAGCCAGCGGAGCCTGACGACACGAAACGATCAGACAAACAGCCGATCTCGTTGGCTTTCAAATTAATATTAAAGTGCGAACCAACAGCGGTATACACGTGTGTATATTTGTATATACGAACAACTGTTGCACTTGATGCTCCATTGTTTTATAGACTACAAATACTATCACTAAATACACTGTGCGATAAAATATCCAAATCAATTTATAGACTAGTGTCACACTAATTTCTCTATCGAAAAGTTCTGTCGGGAAATATTAACTTGGGAGTAATCTGTAAGTTTAACGAACATTCTCAAAATGATCATTTCGAAAACGATTCTATTTGCCCTTCAAAAAAATAGGGAGGTGTGAACACTAAATGCTTATATACACTCGTGTCAAACTTCACGGGCTGAAAAACCTTTTGCTTAACCCAATGAAGAAATCATATTGAGGCGCGATTAATTTGTGCCGTTCGAACGTTTTAATCACCTTTGATAGATGCAGGCCATCTGATTTGGCCACTGATCTGGCCGTCAGGACCCGTTTATGTATAACATACGTCTGTAGATATTAGATAAATTACAGCAAACCAGTGTAGAAGAAATAGTTGTGGGCAAGAGTAGTTCAAGGGCGCTAGGCCCTTTGTCTGGAAGAATGACATGTAACGGCTTGAATATTACCAATAGATTGTAACCGTGTAGAGATAAGTAAAACTGACGGTTCTATATATACAGTGATATGGTTTTGTTTATATTTTAGAGATAACTTGATGAGGCTCGTGAATAAGGGTACTAACTGATCCGCTTTTACTTGCCTTGACTGTGAGATAAAATATCTCAATAAGAAACAAAGATAATTTTAATGTCAGGTTCCAACGAAGGCCATTATTTACAACATTGTGTAATGTAGATTTTGCTATCCGGACCAAAAATCTCTACTCTTGGCTATCTGATCTTTTCTTCCGGAAGCGGCTACACTAACAAAATGTTATTTTTTAGAAATAGCATGCCGCTATTAGCTGAACAAAGCATCCGCTTGGAACGCTTGGAAGTCATAAAGCGGCTTAAATATTCAGGAATTTTTTAACGGCTTTTGCTTCAAAAAGGATGATGGCCAATTATCAGTTATCATAATCGGCACCCCCCTATTCTCATCAGCCCCGGGAAAAGAAGCCCAAAACTAAGTGATTACACATAGGCCGTAAAAGCCAGCTTAATTGTTCGCTGAATACCTTCATGTTAGATATTACTAGTCAGTGGATGTTACCGTCTATTATGCAGGGTTCTCTTTGATCGCACTAACCATTGAAGTTTCCATGAAGTGAGGAACTGGAACGGTCTACCATTTCCTTGCCAGTATGCCAACAATCCCATCCACCTTATGTACTCGTTACTGCACGAATACGCCTTTAAGCTAAATGGCGCTTGTGTGGTTTGAGGATATTTGGCTGCGTCTGTGTGCATGAGGAATAAACGAGCCTGTAATTGTCGACGCGCCTTTAAGTCGGTCTACCGAAATCGAGTGTTCCAACCGGAATAGCACCTCTTAATACGAACAGAGTCTGGTCAGATGCTGTCCAGCATCTTCGGAGGCTTGAGAGAGAGGCCAAAGAGGATTGCAAATGATGACAGAGAAAGTAGAAGAGCGCAAGAAAGAGAAGGTTTTAGAGAGGAAGGCATAGAGGGCAAAATTGGCTCCTTCCGAAGCAAGACAAAATTCTATTAGATCTTCACTTGACATGCCTACCGTTGGGGGGTGCTTAACCACAGGTGAATCCTTCACCACCCAACGGCTGGTTCCCAAATAATGCGACTATTTCGAAAACATTTCGCCTAGAGTTCGGCCGCATATTATTTTTACCGAGCATTGTCGGCCCAAGTCACTGTCTTGCAGCTTTATCCTACATCTAGAAGGGCTACATGGTTATGCGCTCGGCCTTCACCTATGCAGATGTTCGCCTCTCTTTCGGTCTCTCTCAACTTTTCAGTCCTTATCAGGCATGCTATCTTTGAAAATAGGTAATGTCACGAAAGAACGCACGCTGTGCAAACCTGCCCGCCATGATATAGATAAATAATCCTGATGGGAATGCCTCACTGCCATTCGATTTAAAATAGAAATGATATAACGAATGATGGCTGAGTCTGCACTCGACTTCCCAAATAGAATGATCAACAATATATCGTTATAAGCGGTCTATTCACCAAGCATGACTACTACCCTTACTTCTACTACAAGCAGTTGAATTCACAGCAAACCGAGACCTAGGTCCTATGAAGGACCGCGCAAATTACCAACGGGCCGGTTACCCAAATTCCGAATGAGTCTAAACGTAAGTCCTAATTAACTCTCTATATATTTGACGCTTATCAAAAGCGATGGGGATCATTTTCATGATCATCATCTATGTCATAACCAGAAATAACGCTCTTCGATCCCGATCGAATATCAAAGAGTTCTGCTGTTCTCAATGTATTGTATCCCTAGTTACCCAGAAGACCTAAGGCTCTGTACGTCGCTTCTCCTACCTTCCTTAATATAGAAGCAATAAAAGAAATACCAATAGGAGCCGCTGTCGGTAGCGAAAAGCCGACTTGTCGCTAACATCAGTTGCAGCTGGCAGATGAGCACCAATGGAAGGCGATCGAGGCGTACAGTTAGCTACTAATGGCACTAGCCAGTGTAATGCTAAGGCCCTAGACTTGTTTCAGTCTTTGGACAAGGAAAAGAAAACCGACCATCTGTGCTACTCACCATTAAAAAACAATGATAGGATGACAACTTGAGATCGTGTCTGGGTTATCATGTAGTTCACCCTAGCTGTCATCCATATACAAAATATGTACTTCGCTACAAAGGACAAATCATTAAGTTAAACTAAGACGAAGTGGACTTTTAAAAGTAGGTGGTTGAAAGGTGAGTCTTAGAAACCGTTGGTCACAAAGTCGATCAGTAATAAGACAACTGCTAGAACGATTCGACAGACATCAACAGCTTGCGTAAACCATGTGGAAGTTCATGCATCAGGGCGATATGTCTGTATGTACTATAAGGCATCGAATGGTGGCCAGGTTTGGTTCTAAGGCTCATGGATAGAAGCGAGAATTTTCTCCTTTTTATGAGGTACAACGAGTCAAACGACTAAACAAACAGACGCCGTTGCACAGGCACCGAAAGGCGCCGCTGCGTGCATTGGTTGTTTATACAAAGAAATCGAGAAGAAAAACGAAACAATAAAACGATCCTATAACTTGTCTTATTCCGCATCTATTAAAAGGATTCTTTTCAAGGGATTGTTCGATGAAGCAAAAACAACCTAGCCTAAGTTTGGTATATAGCCTCAAAAATAGCCGGCCTTTTATAGTGCGTTGACGGCTAGCGTAAATTTATCAGATGCAGAATGGTGCATGCGAACGGCAGAAGCCAAAACAAAAACACAAGGTTGGAACTAATAAATAGAAGGGCAGAACAGAGAAAAACTTAAACATAAAATGAATTTGTCCAAGCTGAACATTGTCGATCCTTCTTCTTGTCTGAATAGTACTGCCCTTGGTGGTGCGTTGAAACAACCTATTGAAATGATCAGCGTTTTCTCTAATTCTGCCTCTATAGCAACCTTTGTATTTTCTCTCAAATACTAACATGTACGCCGTCCTATGCTGCTGCACATGTAATTTAGCTGTGTTTATCAATGACGACTGATATGATTCGAACGCCATAATTTACCAACGGCATAAACACAATCAATATTTATCAATGAAATAGTGAATGAATATGTTATTGATTGTCTAAAACGTCTGTCTAATAGGTAAAATCCGTGGCAAACAGATGACACGTTGATACACTGTTGAGTAATTGAGTTTTTGACATTTCATATGCTTGAGGTGCTGGCCTTCATCCAGGTCAACCAACAACACAGCACGCATGCAAAGCACATAGTTCGTAAGGTGTATTAGACTAATATCGCTGATCGAAATTTTCATCCAACCGATGAGAACGAGGTGATACAAATTTTGACACGTCGAAGAAACGTGACGCAGTCAAGTGAGTAAGCTGACAGAGACATTAGTACACTTCAGCACCACTGGCCAGAGCGGATACGAGCGATTGAAGGAATCGTGTTTTTCTCCGTGTCTGCATAATCGCTTAGGCGTTAGAACGTGTAAATGGGGAAGCAGTACGGACACACGACTATACAACTGATTTCGAAACGGCGAATACATAACCCTTATTTATAAGCAGTTAAACAGACAGTTCAGGACACCGTCATACGCTGTGTTCTGCTAGAAATTCTATGGTCACTCTATATGGCTGTCAACTTTAGGAAAACTACGCTTCATGACTTTAATAGAGTATAAGCGTTTCCCATTGTCTTTATAACAACACAGAGGAAGCGTCGAAAAGCCCGAGATGAAGTACCGTGGGAAATGGAGGAAGGATGAATGGATGAAAAGCAAATACGGCAGAGGAAAAAGAAACGTCATAGAGGAAGGCGCCGAAAGGAGCGTCTCTGAGAGAACGTTTTCACTTTTATTAGCCAGGAAAAAGGGCAAAGAAGGACACACGAACTGCGGTTGGTGACTTCTGTTTCCACAGCTCGAGCACCACAAGCTGTCGCGGGCTGGTGCAAATAGCCCGGACCAGTAAAATTTCGGTTGCGTTAGCGAGATGACCACAGATACACTCAGACCGCTGCTCTGTTTTCTGGCAAAAGGCAGGGGGGAAGAAAATTCTCTGCGACCGTATTCTTCCCGAATCCAGTTTCTTTGGGATCGTACTCGCCGGTTTATGCGAATAAGGCCCACACACAGTCCGAAGATGTTACTGTATCTATATTTATATTATTGTTAAGTGACGACGATTGCCTAAGATCGCTCAGTTCCTCACATCGATAACAATAACTATGTGAGATGCTGCAATATTGGCGTTGTACTAGCACAATTTACAAATAAATGCATTTTAATATATTTTTCTTAAATAAAACTTAGCTCAGTTATGTAAAGTGGTAACTAACGATAACTTAGGTAGAGTTTGCTTTAAAGTCTATCACTTATGTCAAGGACTCTAGTAATATCAACGATTTGGCAATTCCTTTTTAAGTTAAATCAACTGTATTCCTGCTCCTGTTTATGCTGAATTGTTTAATATCAGATAGTCCATATGTTGTACAGTTACAGCTTGGGTAAAAATCGAATATAAATACAAATGGAGTACGTGTACTGAACTTAGTGTTTTCGCTTTTGAAATGGCGTCAGTTGACAAATAGTTTTATCGCACGGGTCGATTTATCTTTTATTTTTACTAATTCCTCCGTAGGCTTTTAGTAAATGAGTTGACAATTTTTTCCCATGAGTTTTTTTATTTTCAATGTAAATTTTTTTAGCAAAAATATTATTAGGCAGCGAAAATACCACCCAACGTACGTTTAATGCCTTCTTTAACTTTTGAACACAATGTATTAACGTTAAACATATACAAACGAATTTTTTTTATTTTACTAAGTAAACCCTTCTTAAAAAAGAAATGGGTCAATACTCATATTGAAGCGTTTTACGGTTTATTGTCATGACTTTTTCCCCTTCCATCTCCAGAAGTCAAACTTAGATCCCTCGGCAGATTTTATACATCGGCGCGCGTCGGAGTGGTCTTCAACGTTGTGTTGTTTCGTATGACACACAACAAGCCGTTGAAGGTACTTGCCCAAATTATTAGCCTTCTGGAATCCAAATCTGCACCTTTCCAAACTCGGTCAGAGCGCTTTTAACACCTAAGTAGCGACAGAGTCAGGCTTCGTGTTTTACCAAAGAAGGCCACCAGTAATTGCCTTCTTAATAAAGACTGTGTAAAATTAGAATATAGCAGTATAGCTTAACAATAATCAAATTAAATGTAAGCATGCTCTACACGGGCTGAAAGATAATAACAATGAGCTCTGTTAGAAGGAAGTGTGCATCTCTCTCTCGCTCACTCTCTCTTGCTCCCTACCACAAATAGCAGACTCATTTTTTCCATTTCATAAATCATGAATATGTTCGAAGATTTGCCGAAACAGATTCTAAACGACTCCTTTTGTTGCTCATGTACTCCGAACACAAGGGTTCTTTCTTCTGGATCTGTAACAACGGTAAAGCCAACCTACACGCATGAATGCAGATGTAGGTGCAATGCGACACACCTTTTAGAGGCAGAGTCCAACGTGTTGAGCTTTTGGCCGTACGTGGCCTCGGCTAAGAGTGTGCGTGAGATACGAAAAAAACTGATAATTGGGCTACGAGCCCAATTGAGCAGAATAATAATGGGGTAAACGAATCAGTTGTAATTAACGAAAAAAAGAAGGAACGTAAAATCGTATGCTGACAACTAAATAATCCCCAATCAAATAGAAAAAAGTGAAGTGATGAAACTTTAAAACAAGAAAACGTGGGAGAAAGTAATATTGTCTAGGCGATATCATTTGCCGCAAAAGTAAAACGCCGGTCAGACGTGTTCCGGTAGCTGCTGGAGGGGCATGTTGTATGCGGCCGCAATACAGGGTCCGAGAGTTCACAGGCTCGTGAACAGAATGTGTGACGAGGCAAAATACACGAAAAAAACAACGCAGATTCGGAAATACACAGTGGTCGAATTATGATATTTAGATTGGAAAAGTTTTACTAAGAAATTATTACGTAGACGAGCATGTCGGGACAACACGACTGCACAGATAGTTGGATCATGAAAACCACTATCACTGCGCAACAATGATAAGATTTGTTTTGTCCGTGTCCGATGTACGGGACGAGAGGTGTTTACGATGTAAAAAACCTCGCCCATATATGAACCTAACACAAGACACTTTTAAGTATTGAGTATATAATAATCTACATAGATAGATAAATGCACATATTACGTATCAGCAATGAGTCGTCTCGAGGTCAGAAAAACTTAAGGAGCTGATGACCACCGCAGTGTACGTCCTAATGATTGATCGACAACATCTTAACATAAAACAACCATTAGTAAATTAAATAAAACCAATTAGGGTTTACGAATGGATCATGTTATTACGCTAACGGACAACACTCTGTATCTATGTATATATTTTTGTATTTTTCACTTTACGGACCATTTATTGGAGGAATAATCCGTGCTGTATGTCCAGCGGTCACAAACCTTCCTCAGACTCAACTAGTTAATTTAATTGATACATAAAAAATGCCGTAAATTGCATCAGTCCTATTTCCATGTGGCTTCATGTTGGAAGAGATATCACTATCACCAAGCCTCGTCACGGTGCTTAATTGGTGAGCGGAATATGGACTAGTCTTCAATCGGTGCATTAATAATACTCGCTGGATTCCTCCAAGGTACATAAAATGGGCTCACAAGCATTTTGAGAACTATGCCGTCGTACACGAACTCATGTTGGAGAAGAGAGAAGAATTGAATTGAATTTTACGTTGTTTTTGCGGTGTCCCACCTCAGAGCGCTAGGACCGTAGAACAAACAATACATAGATGTAATTTTTACGCACCTGTCAACGGCTTTCTACAAACATGTCGCCAAATACAGGATGATTTACTTCCGAGAGTTTCCCTGCGGTTGGGAGTAGAAAGACGTTCACGTATAAACTATATTTACGTGTTGCATAGAAATCTTCGCCATATCCTTTTCAGCGTGTCTGAGCACAGTTATCAATCGATATTAGTTTGGTTTCTATGCAGCTGATGTAGATACACAATGAAGAAGATCAGATCCAAACAATCTGATCTTGTTCATCGTGTACGTACGCATCTAACGAGCTTTTAAGGTTATTGTTAGAATACAGTTAGCAGAACACGCCTGCAAAAGTAGTTCTGGCTGGAAAATAGTCATTTATTTTCGGCAGCTTGTCTAAATGACTTCTACCATGAATGCATTAACTATGGCCTAAGACTTAAAATACGGATAAGATAAGGAATGAAATAGGACTCAATTGTAAACTTAGCTGATAATAGACATTGACGATGATATGCGCACGCTTATCGCGGCGGCCGGACCGCGAAGCTTCAGAGTCTATTCTGTCAGACGAAGTGATGAAGTATGGATAGGCTTCACATGAACACCAATCTGAACTACTAAAATATACCAATCGAACGAACTTCTATTACATTATTTGTTGTGAATTAATTGCTCGTTAGGCTATTTACAATGCAAGCATATATAAATAAAAAAATGTAGATAAATTGGGGGTTTGTGCAGTCTGAAGTAAAGTTAGAGTAAATGCGTAGGCTATATAAAGTAACTTGCTTTTCGAAGCGACCTCTGAATAATAGAAGTACAGTTCCTTGCGGATATCGCATCGGATGTAGAGGCAGATGCTGATAGAAACGATTAACTTAAATTAGAGGGATTAGACGCTTGACTTTATATAGAGGGCGTGCGTATACACACGGATATGATTTCAATTTTCCCCAATCTCACTCTATTATATTCTATAATCGCTAACGCTATACGATTTCAAGACAGCACGGTGATTAATTCCAAACAGCCGAAAAACGTAAAACTTGACACGAGGACAAGTTCTTTAAAGCTAGACCAGAGTAACCTTAACACGAAACCCTATAGAGATAGAGGTTGAAAAAATCGGTTCGGATATTAGCCCTTATATCGACGTGATCATATAGCTAGGGAGAGGTCATTACAGAGTTGCCCCTTTGTAATGAAATCCCCGTCCAGCCAAAATGTAACAAGTTGGTCCATTTAGTTTAAAAGCCGAATCCACCCTTAACTACTTGGATTGTCACGCAGCTACTCGGCCAGTGAAAAAAGAAGCGAAATAATTTTACCTTACATAGAAGGGTTCGCATCTAAATCATCCGTCGGTTCATTTCCAAGTTACCTTAATTCTCTAAATTGTCTGATGCTCATTGTCCTTTGCTCTCTCATTACGGCTAACGCCCGATTTAGTACCTGATACAAGCCGAATACCAAGCATGCATACAAGTGAGAAACCGTCGGAAACGTAACATATAAAGGTAGCCATGTCGTTTAATATAGCCACTACCGTTGCCGACTATTATATGGGTTTTACTAATGAGCCAACTTGTTTTATAGATATTGGTTTGAACAAGGCCCGAAACACTATTACAGAAGCTGCACTTCGAGATGAATGGTCATCAATATGATGACACCGACCCACTGGGCACTACACTGGAGCCAGATAATGAAGTCACTACTCTAGTAAATATTTTACCTATCTGTTCTCTACCGTCCTACTGGCGATGTCCAAAAACACATCTGTCTTCAGATGAAACATGTAGGTATTGTAACAACAAGGTAATTAATTTACCTTGAACAATTCAACAATAGTCAAAATTATTTCTGCAGCGTAAATATATGGAACATTGTAGCATAGGGTTTTATCGCGTTCCAAATATTATTACACGTTTCGCCAAGTATTTGCGAGTGTATGAGCTTTAATATTTACACATAATATGTTAACTGTTAATATTAAGAACATACATAAGCACGGAATAGGCACACCCTGGCAATGTTAGCTTCAACTTGTTTACTCCACACGCGTTATAATCGAGCTACCAGCCATGATTATGATATCCTAAGTAGTTGCTCGACTGGCAGCCAAGCCGTGTAGGTTACGGCAGGAAATGCATATACAAATAGACCTAGTTAGTTTATTGAAGCGCTCCGCTAACTTCAGGTCCACCGACTTCAATCTAAGGCTGCTGTCGTCTATGAAAGCAACACATGTAGATGCAGGTGAGCGAGCTACTAGGTCAGAGACAAAGAGCAGGATCGAACCGCTCTTGGACAGTCAACCGTAGCGCAATCAGACAGTGGTTGACGGCGTTCCCCACACAAGCATGTAAGCCACGTTGTCGAAGTTATTCGGCTGTCTATCCCGTTTTCCCTATACCTAGACGCTTATATTTCGGCAAGAGAGGGCTGTCAGTGTTAGAAGTGCGAGAAGAAAGAACCGGGCAAAAAGAGACAGGCCTGAAGGCGGCGGAGCTGTCCGATCGGCTACCCCACCGCCTCCTGCGAGAAGTTTCCCTCAGAATGAAAAAAAAATTCAATTTCCTAGAGGACATGACCCGAATAGCAATTATGACAAAGCATTTTTCCTTTGTTCTGCCTTTTCGGTCCTGTCTAAGCTAGCGTTCGTGGATAGGAGCCTTCTTGATTCCCTATTCTTATCAGGGCAAAGTCCAGTCCTGAAACGCCTTAGTCTACTAGTTGAGAGTAGTAAGTGGATCGGTACAAGAACCAAAGTAGACACACAGCAATAAAAATAGGCGAAAAACAAACGCTGCCACGGATCGAAATGGGGGCGAGATGAGTGTCAAGAGTCGAGAAGGGGAAACCGAATGCGAGAGGCCGCAGAACAAGCAGCGTTGTATCTGCTTAGAGTGCTATACATAGATTTTAAGTGTTTTCGATTTTAGGAATGGATATATAGCATACATAAAGAAAGGCTAAATATGAACAACATATGGTAATAGGGACGATTGCCAATGTATATACCTTTCGCAAATTCTCATCCCCTCATCACTCAAAAATCGGTCAAATAGACTATTAGATGATTGATAACTTGACTGTGCAGTCAAAAGAGCAGTAAAATTAGCTTGAACTTATGGTTGGTAATCTTTATAATATTCCAGAAGAGCCATAGAATAACTAAAGATTATCAAAACTGTGAATATTATATTATTATTATTGACTATTGTTACACGCGTAACATGTCTAGTTAGATGTACAATAATTGCCATTGTGAAAATCAATGGAAAAACAAATGATATTTAAAAACGTTACATTCGTACATAAAGAGTCACAAATCTTATCCATGTAGCAGACGAAAATGAATTAACTCATAAACAATCCTTCCGGGCTCATCAAATGTTCCGGGTAGACATTAATAAAACGTCACTTTTCTTGTGACCGCAACGATCGGCTATTGTTTACTTTATTTCTATCGAACGTCCAAGGTTCCATCGACATTTCTTACTATCGTAGAGCCAATATTAATTAGGTTTGTTTATTATAATTACTTTCAGTTACGAGTTTAATCTTTGTAATAAAAAAAAAATTAGTTAGTGCAACTTTTGTGATTTTCCGTTAGCCGTACTGGCGCCGCTAGTATGTCACTATCTTATTGATGTCAAAATCGCGCATCAGCATATTGACCGCTGCGTAATAGGTAGGAAGTCGAACATCGTCGAACTGACTCATTCTATATGGAGCAAAAGTTCGCCCCCAAAAGCCCATGTAGAGGCGCTACTTGTGAATATGACAGGAGATCTAGCAACACCTCTAATCTTTATGGTGCTTAACTGAAAGGGCAAGCTTGGACGAGTCTTGGGAAAGAGCACCTTAAAAGTAGGAAATTTCAGCTAAATGAGCCGTCACTTGACGCATGCCCAGCACACAATCGCTCAGTGGCTGTCTTTGGTAGTATCATGAAGCTCCAGATGCTTTAATGAAAATGCTTTAGGGATCTCTGAATCCAAGAGACCCAGTGAAGCTTGGCAGCTTTCGGCCGTCACTTGGAACGTTTTCATTCTACGTTTAAAATACGCTTCGTATGTTCCTCGTGAGAACGCGACGGTGTAGTTCAAAAACAGAGAACTCCATATTTTAGAGCTATTGGTTTCCACTTTATAGGCCTACAGAGTCGACATGAGTGCCACTTGCGGTACACAGTATCGGCCAGCGCAGTATATGAACAGAGCTTACCTCTACAAATATGAATCTCGTGTCGATTGTTATATCAATTAAGTTATGTACGGCTGGATGGTGCGTGTGTCTATTAAGTTGCGGTTACTGGGCAGAAATGGTAAATTACCCGCTGTTTACCGCTGTTTCTCTTTTAATCGATACGGTGAATAAGAGATACGAAATTTTCCTGCGATGACAAAATAACTTGGGCATGCAAACCAGTTGGGGCAGATTGTATATGAACGCAGCAGGCAGCCATTGGCATACGACGACGTCAGTTAAATAACAGCGAACTAGGGCGGCTCATCGACGATCACCGGTTTTGGAAGAGATTAGGATTTGCTCGAGAAAGACAGGTAATCAGGTACGAAATTCAAAAACAAATACTAGCAATGATACTAAATGGATCATAGCGATCATCAAAGGTTTGCTAACGCGAAATTGCTGCAACGCCAAAAATAGGCCCTATTCAAAAGTTGGTGACAGCTGAATTTTCCTCGTTACGTACACTTCAATGATGTAATGCTGTGGTGGCCCTCATATAAATTTCCGCCCTTCCGGAAACTTAAGCCGGATAGAAAGGCGGAGGCAACCGGCGGACAGAAACGAAATGGCTCCAAACTATAACGGCCTAATCAGCGTAATAGCAGCAACCGCTAGTTGAGCGTTCGGTGCGCCAAATCGAAAACAGTACGTTTGTACTGCCGCTTTCACTGGGGCAAATACAATGGGATAGAAAAGCACGTCGCGTTACCAGAGCACCAAATATAATTTTGCCGAAAAAAAGGAAAAACCTGAAGGAATTTTCGGAGATTAAGCATTTATATATCGAGCAAGCGGTATCAACAAACGAAACATACCCGATGTTGTAAAGAGAACGTGACCAAGTATAGTATATGAGCTTGTATATCACTTTGAGGAAGGTTAGAAGCCGGTTAGAAATGGAAACATTCTAGACTGGATTGTTACCCAAAAAGGTGTACGCGGGCATGTTAGCGTCAAACACGAATTCAACTAAATGAAAGGTACGCGTTCAAAGAGACGGACGCACTTTCATAGTTTCCAGCTGCCAGATGGCTCTAAACAGTCGAGTGTATGTGTGAAACTATGAGACGAAATTTACTGCCGTGTGGTCAGACGTACCAATTCGCGCGTTGCTAATGTATTAACTATCGATACAAATGCAATGACGCTGTCTTTCACTGAGTGCACAGGACGTTAAAAAAGAAGTTGTAAGTGTTCGCAGGCAATGGCTTTTGCTTCAGGTCCTAACCGTATACACAACAACATGTGTATGAGGTAAGAACACACAACAAGTCGGTACTATTCAGCAGTATTGTCCGCATACTGCCAGCTCACTGGAATCCACTTCTTCAAGTGGATTTTTCAAGTTACCGAAAATCATCTCTACACCGCGACTTTTGCCAGTACAGTTAGGCGATAGTACATACATTGCTTTGTAGTTATGTCGGCCGCAGCGACAAGCCGATCTTAGGCGCGATTTTCGTCGCAATAATAGTCCTCACTTGTCCTGACACTTGGATGCCCGAAGTTATGCGTCGCTTATGCTTCATCGATTTGAGGCAAATGTCAGCGTCACCCTGTTTGTTGTAAATATATGTCAACAGAGGGTACTATATACACTTGAGCTGCTAGCTAGCTCGCTTCATTTGCACTCCACCCAGACATTTTTAGTAAGAACCAAATGTTTTCGGGATTCGAACAGCGAAAAAAGCAAACTCTTTCTCTCGACACGAGATATAAGTGGTTATGCAGAGTGAGGCAGGAGAGCGAGCCCTTCGGCCTGGCTCGTACCTAACTGCGGCCGATACTACTATTTGTTCGCCAAATAAACCAGTCTATGAAAACCGCTTCGCGAGCAGGCATGAAAGTAAACTTCTAGCTCGAACCGGAAAGCTTATGCTGTAGCAGAGAGAAGCATAAAAACTACCTGTTCCATCGTAGCGACAGGAGGTTTATATGCATATGGGAAAAATGGCACCTACCCTTAACTGCAGACACGCTATGTGTCCTATAGGCTCAATAAAATAAGGAAAAGACTTTTTCGACGGAGGCAAGCATTGCAAATAGCAAGCTGCCAAAGACTGTTTTCCTAGTAACAAAGAAGGGAAATGATTGCAATGTGAATCGGCGTTATTCCAGAAGCCGTTCCACATAATTTGACCCATCTACAAACTGGCTGAAGGAAAAAGTTTTAGAGCGGCTTCAGTCACTAGGTTATGGAACGCAGCGTGGCACCAAAAAATACCCAGGGGTGTTAAAAAAAAGAACAGAAGCAGCAGCTAGGTACTGAAATGCCCATAGAGCTCTACGCAACGTTGGGCATGAACAGCATGGGTTAGTTTCGTTATGGTGTATTTGAATGCGGAGTAAATGAATCGCATTTTATACCCGTTGTCATTTGAGTCTTGGTTTAGTCGATAGTCCATTCGTAGACAGGTAACGAATGTTCCTCTTGTTGAGCCCCTTTCCTTGTCATTTTATAATACACACTAATAGAAGATGGCGTCATTTCCATTGTACTTACTTTGCCACGCACTTACTCACATCACTAAATTGAAAATAGCTTGTAAAATTTTTATTTTCTATTTGAACCAATTAAGCGGTTACAAGCGAATCCGGCAAAATTGAGGACGCTTTGAATTATGTGCCGCTAGGAGACGAAAGTTGGCCGATCAATATTCTAGTCTTCGAGAAACTTGCAAGTAGAAACAGGTTCTGGAGGATAAGATTTTAATTTCGAAAATTTAGGTTCAGTAGTTAAGTTTGTGTTCCTCGAACGCCGGGGAAATTCGTCGAAGATTGGTGAAGACATTCGATGGGGAGCCCCTAAGTAACAGCACTGTATGTGTATGATGCAAACGTTTCAAAGACGGAAACTCGAGCGTCGGGGACCAGCGAGTAAATAACCACATCCCGAAATACGAAGACGTAAAGGAGTGTCCAGCGTTCACCCAATTCAAGTCCGTATGATTACGGAGCTTACTATACTCTAAAAAGGCAACTTGGGGGCAAGCCTATTTAAAAGCATTACGCTGTAGAGAACAGAAGCAAAAAAATTGCTTTAACTTCAAATTACATATGAGAACGCGAGCGGTAGGTATGTATATATATATATATATATATATATGCCAACGCTACCAAACAGCCAACCTAGGACAACTATGCAAAAAAATAAACGAAAGTACCTCTGACACGTATTAAAAAAATCATTATACTAGGCTTAGTCTGCAACAGCCTGCACCCTCTAACATTTTCCATGGGATTATCGTTGAATTCGAATATGGGGTGGAAAAACATTTCCATCCAGCGATTTTCTAGGTTTTCGAAGCAAACCACAGGACAATCGAGCAATTCAAGAACTTCCCGCCGCAGAACGTCCGGAAGGCATTCTTACAAGGTCTTTTTTTAAATATCAAGATTATAAACAAAGCAAATTGGAATGGAATAAATTGTAATAGCAAGAAATACATAACTCTACGAATTACACCAACGGAGAGCGCAGGAAGTGTTTGTCCCGTTCATGCTCTGACCGAATGCGGGACTTGGTTGAAAAAAGTCGTTCAAGCCTCATTACGTATAATACAGCCGTTGGAAAACTCCGGGCAATGTAATCGGTTCGTTCGCACCAGGGTCGCCCGTGTTAACACCATTACTACTATACCGTGAAAAAAACGCCGTGTTATAAGTCCTCACAATGTGGATCCTACACGCCTTATACACTTAACAGCACGAAAATCAGCTGTGATTACAACGCTGGAAATGAGACATCGTGAGACAGAAGGTTACCTCATCTTGGAGTACTTAGATTTGGATACGTGAATTTCCAGCCAGAAGATCGAAAAAAAATCTTACCGAACATGGGCGACCCAGACTGCGGCTAACCGCCCTTCTTAGGTACCTAGGCACGTCACAATAGCCAAAGGGTCAGCGCACCTGTAAAATGGTATGGGCGATAGGGCAGCGACACCGTCTGTTAGTTGCCGCTTTCTCACTTTTCTTCAACTGGGTCATGAACACTGAGATCCTATCGATTACCGCCAGTTCTCTCATGTAATCTAAATAAGCGACTAAGTAAAGGACTCAAGTGGCTCAGCGA
Organism: Varroa jacobsoni; assembly: GCF_002532875.2. Taxonomy (NCBI): domain Eukaryota; kingdom Metazoa; phylum Arthropoda; class Arachnida; order Mesostigmata; family Varroidae; genus Varroa; species Varroa jacobsoni. Next base: position 228,746 of record NW_019214048.1, on the reverse strand, counting down.
CGCATGTCAGAGGAGGAGCGCATAGGAAAGATTAGCAAGCGGTTTTCTACAGCCACTGCAGCTGCTGAGACAACTAAGCCAAATGGGTGCGCTTTGTTTTTGTTGTTTTGCACGATAAAATAGATCGAGCGAAAGTAAAAGAGAATGCAATTGATTCGTGTTTATACATAACGAGCAAAATAAAGACATAAAACGATCATAGCATAAAGATACATACCAGACCTGATCGGGACCCGAGTAATAATCTAAGTGGGGCTAAAATAGCTAATTTACCGCTCTGTATTCAATTTACGTGCAGAGCATATAAACGTACCTCGGTCTACTTCAACCCTTCGACGCGATCATGGAAAAGCAGTACAGCGTTTAGATATTGTGTCAGCTATTGATACTGCAGATGCTTTGTTGTTTGTTGCTACAGTAGTTCTATGGTCAATGAAATCAACGGAGCGCCTTAAACAGCTAAGACAACAAAAAGAAAAAGAAAAGTAGGAATGAAGAGTAAATGTTTGGCCGGCTGGACGACAAGTGGGTCTCCACGCTAATGAAGTTAACTGGGTCAACAGTAAAGTCTCACAAGCAACCCGTATTTGCGGCTACGGCAGCAAAAGCAATAGAGTTGCATTCAAAGCCAGGTTATAGGGGACTATTGGTAGGCTTAGATGGGAAAGACGATCATCGCACTTTAGATAAGGCTCAAAACGGACACAATGATGATGTTGCTGCCTTCATGTCATTTGACTGGTGTGACAGCATCAGTGTACCACCGTGGCTACGGCGGCCGCCAGCGCTGTCGCCCAGCGTAAATAACATCATTAATAGTACAAACTGCAATACCAGCAATAAACAAGAGTAGCAGCGGTCTCGCGACAAAAGGATAGAAATAAATACTACAGGAACTTCGAGGCCTTTATTATCCTGTCATTACCATCGTTAGTAGATAACGCATAAACAAACGATGAGAAAGACTGAGAAGGATCAAGAGAAAAAGCGGGAATGACTGTTCATCGAATGAGACGGCTGCTTGATATGAGGTCTGCCGCTGCTTACTTTGCAACGCCGGTCAGCGTCAAATATACCTGTACCGTTCGCACTCTTCATACATTCTCATAGAACTATGTAATGCGCAGTGGTAGATAACGTTAGGGAACAGATTGATTTTAATATGTACAGAGACAAAATCTCAGGCAGTACAGATCGCTTTACCAGCTATGCCTAGCTTGACAGTTTAATTAAAGGTTTGTTGGGTTTACACATGTAAAAGCTAGCTTAGCAAATCTTTCACGGATATTAAAACCGAAATCCATATCTAATCGCGCTCGTGGCACTTCCGCTGCGAAAAAAAAATAAGCTGTGAAAAATTATTACATCTTTTTTTAAAAGAAAGTGTATGAGATGAGAAATGAATAATAAATGTACCGGCACGCTTATCGTAATCGGTCCCAGGCTCTGTAAGCACTGTTGCAATCAGTTATTAGATAATGTTGCACCGGAAAGTATATCTGATTTGACAGACATACGACTCGCCGTCTGTGCACGGGCTGTACAAGCTTTAATAAGGATCATACCGAAACGAATCCAACACGATGACCTCTAGCAACAGCTACCGTTTGGTAGTCCAACGCACGCTCTTGTTTAGACAATCATTACACCTAGTATAGCATGCACCTAGGTGTCTGCTTTTTTTTTTTATTTTTTTTTTTTACTAGTTATGAATCGTCTACGGCCTTTTCGCCAGGCGAAATAGGCAACTGCATGACTTGACCTACCCGCAACACTTGTTTTTAGAGAAGAGGGTTATTTCCGATAGAACAAAGCGTTTCTGATATTATAGAACATCGGCAAACGATATATCCATGGTCAATAACTAATACAGTGCAAACCTCTAGTGACGGCAAGTTTGTTGCGTGAGATTAAGGCCTAATTCACAGGGTTAACCCTAGTATTTTCAACCATTGAACACGGTTCCACTCTGGTAAAGTCCAACTCTGATAAAGAGCAACTTTTTTGGCATATTGTGAAATCATTGCGTAATGAGTCTCTCGCGAGAGTGAATAGTTAGAGTGTCGATGTTTCCATTGATAAGTTAGTAAATGAAAAAAAAAAGAACGCTCCCTGGATAGAGCAGCGTGTTTAACCCAATCTTTATGCACAGACTCAAAACCTCGTGACTTTTCTCCAAAGAATTATGTTCTTTTCTAATATATACTCGAAATTTTAACTTGGGTCAAAGTTACTCGACAAGTCATTTTACATGCCATTGTTTTAACCGTAATGTATCGCGGATCTACATTTTGTTTGCTGAACTATATATCGAAAACGTATTACGTAACAACATTGAAATAAAAACATAAAGAACATTGAAAATGCTTACTCTTGCTTGAATGCTTTGCCGTTCAACATGTCTTCGAGTCATATGTCTTTGTTTCAACACGTGGTGATCTAGGTTCCGTACCGGACGTACACATACTAAGAACATCATTAAGTGCTCACAACCGATCATCTGACGTAATACCTAACGGATCAAGTGTCGTGCGTAGAGCTCGAAGCATTTAGTTGTTTAATCTATTTAAAAAGCCGGTGACACACACGGAAAATTATCTGTGACATCGGACTAGTTAGATGATCGTAATTTACTCTTAACGAGACCACCCCGTGAATTGTGTATTAAGCTTAATGCATCATTTAATCATTTAATTCAATTAGGACCTCTGTCACTGTGTATTACAAATCGCAATAACTTCCAAGGTGTTTCAATCTCTCGCCAGCACTCTTCTTATGGATTTCCACTATTTGACTATTATTGAATGGATGAATTCGTCGTGCTTCCGCAAACTTCGAGCAACCGCCTAAGTTGGCATCGACTTATGAGATTCCCTGCCTTTAATCCACCCTAGACAATTTTGAATGATGTTGAGTAAAATATACACACATCGACGCTTGCTAACTGATTAAAGCGCCCCAAATAACTTCGGGTGATTACTCCGCTTGACCTAACCGATTCTCCACAATGATGAAAACTCGGGAAGATCCTAAGCGGAAGCGTTCAGCGCCTGATCTTCGCCCAGTATCTTCAGCGCCAAGAATTCACGACTTATCAGCTGATGGGTTTATGTCCTCATTCTAGTTTGTAAGAGAGCCCCATCAGACCTTGACTCAGTCGGCTTCAGTTCCGGTTTATTGGAGGATCAAAACAGCTGTCCTACTGCTGTCCACGGATACAAGCCTCTTTCGACTAACGCTACAAAGCCTTGTTGCTTTTATGCTCTTTTTTTTATGCTCTAGTTATCATTCCCTGGAAAATGGGCTTTTTAATACTGAGGGTTGCTGCAGCAGCAATGCGTGCTCGGGCGCCACGAAAGGAGGCTGAACCTATTTCGAGAAAAGAAAATGGAGGCCACTGTCAAATTCCAGCTTGAAAAACCTAGGCAGTGTTCTTTTAAGTTTTGCAACGTTGGTTACCCAGACCTCGCTAGCATTGCGTTATTATCGATCGTCTACTTCATATTCATCATGCACAAATACGGTTAATCTGACCGCTTGTATTGAAATTTGAAGAATGACTGCAGAATACATATTTTGTTTAAGACTAGATTGGATCCGAAACGTTGAGAAGCATACAATGTTGACATCATGTTCTATTAGAATTTTAATGGGATACGTTCAGTTTCGACGTTCTGGCGTCTGCTATGTAAGTAAGTCTATTGACCGGCGACTACTGAGAAGATACGGAACGAAACAGCAAAAACAAAAGTAGAAATTTTCCCTTTTTGGGACAATGTCAGCACCTTTTCAATATTTTGCTAATTCGTGAGGATTTGTAGAAACTCTGTTTGTTCTTCCGTCTCCTTACTCTAGCCCTGTTTACGTACTATACTTCCGTCTGATCTTGTCACGTAAAAAAAAAACCCACAGTTTTGGTTCAACGTGCGTCGTCTCTCTTCATTCCTTTCTTTGCCACTTTGAATTCAGTCGACAGCGTCACCAATGTTACGCCATCGAGAGGGACCCAATCCCATATTGAAAACACGACGTACCTCCCAGGATGATAAAGGGAAAAAGAAAAAACCCTACAGCAATGTAAAGGAGTCAAGCAAAAAACAATAGACGTGCGAATTTCCTGCCGCCAGCTGTCCAGCGTATGCTAAGAATGAGTTAGCTTCCCATAGGGAATAGGGTCACAATTCGGTTCCTTTATGGCCGTATCTGTTGTAATGCCGTGCTACTTACTGAAAACGCATGCGCAAAAAGACGATCGAGCACTAGAGTCATTGTATAGGCTGCTGGTTAATCCAATATATATTGCTATAGTAAAATAAAGTCGAAAAACCGGTGGAACAAATGCTAGCTCCAACAATATCGGACAAAAACGCCTTAATATACTCCTTGGTATGAGAAGCAGCGGAACGTTATATGTGGATTTCACGCAGCACTTCGTTTTAGAAGAGAAACTACAGCGTTTAACGTTTAAGGCGGCGCGTTTAAACATTAATTATATGGATCTATTATTTAAATGCTCACAGAGCTTCCTATAGTTGAACCTATAGTACATTGCTTGTAGTGATTTATAGACCATAACGAGGAACATTAGTTAACAAGCGCGTCTTCAGCTTAGCCAAGAGAATCAGTGGATTTAGAAAGCACGTCTTGGGAAGGCTCAATTTGCTGCATATTACAAAGTACTGCATATTTGTATTTTGTAGTATTTTAAGTTCCTTTCTGTTCCAAGGAATCACTGGTAATGTATGTTTGAGGTTTTTTTTATCATGCTGCAGTGGATGATCACGTGTAACAAACATATAAAACTGGGATTGCTTAAGTCACAGTGCATAGATTAAGAAAGCGACTTTTTTCTTGGTCAAGCCATTAGGTTTCGTTAATCAGATTTGCAATGATAAGGACTAAAGATACGAAGCCGGAAACTTCAAATTCTTTAGACGACTGACTCGGCAGTGTATAACTGCACTCTGTTTTCAATTCTCATAGATTTGTTTGCGCCTCACACTTGCTGTTGAAATCTTTGTGTTATCGAAGACCATCTAGCTCCCTATTAAGTATAAACTGACCCAGCGAACGCACACGCTTATTCATTCTACATGTTCCCGACGTTATTGCTTTCCGCGGATATACTTGTTGCTATTATGCCGCCTTTCCATTTTCTAATTTTAATTGAGGGATATATTTCCTTGTCGCTTCCTTCCGTTCACGAGATCAGAATTTTGAGAGTCTCTTGTTCCGTCGTTTGCATTCATCCGACTGGGCTATGGGCACGGGCTTATTTCGCGGTCACTCTGTCGTGCCACTTTCAAGTCTTTCCCGTAGAGGCCGTAGCGGTAGTAACAATGGCGTTAGCTTCACCAACGGTTGCGATGAAAGGCAATAACAATAGACAGCGGTGCGCACAAAGCCATTGGGGGCATTCCGGGCCGTAGGCCAAAATGTTCACAGTGATGAGTTCTAAAGCCGGAAGGCTAAATCCTGGAAGTCGGCGTTGAGCCCTAGGTGAGCTGGAAGGGTCGAACGGCCAACTTCTGCCTCAGACCCTCCTTGAACGTCATTGGGAGCGAAGGAGCGCCTCACAGTTTGAAAGGTACGAAAACATTAGAAGAACTTGTTGAGTTTTGTACAAAGCAACCTAAATGCATATATACAAACACGCTTGCGCTACCGGTTCGGAACCTACCCGGGCAATTGACACTGGGGTAGATGACAGGAAAATTTTCGTGTAAAAAGCAAAGCTTTTACTAGAGATTATTGCTCCTGCAACATGTGTAGTACAATAATGTGTTCATTGTCTACCCTTTTGTGCTGTGGTAGATAGAAGAGAAAAATGATTACTTTAAAAAAAAGGACGTCTATAAATTGCAGATATAAATAGTTCTTACTGACGGCTATGCCTACGCCATCAGCGTTATAGAAATGTCCCACTAGACCAGTATCCGTTGTTTCGATATTTTTTCCACGCCAATGTAGAAGAAAGTTGACGCAAAGAATCGATGGGCAAGGCTTTGTCGCCCTCTTCCGCTAAGCAGTTACATGGAGTTCGATACGACGTCCGCGTACTAACAGGCACCACGCCTTATATTCTTCCTACTTATTGGTTAGTAGTGTTTCGAAATTTCCCTCAGAGCCATGCGTCCAGCTCTCAACGTGCCACCCGATTCTTTTCCTCTTCTGCGCTTGCGAGCTTAATTCTATTTGCGACTATAATTGCGACTTAATTCTATTTGACTGTTCCCGTGCACTCTGCCCAAAGCGTCAACATTCTTGTGAGCTTTTTTACAATTGAACAAGACGATGTGCAAGGATGTATAGTGTTATCATCGAACTCCATGCATGGCATCATGGAAAATAGGTCACGAACAAACTTCAGACCTGACCTTGCAGAAGACGACCCCTCTCTTGTTTAATAGTAGCAGTGCAAAAAAGTTCGATATTTCTTAAAGGAACTCAGCGCGACATTTGAAAAGCTGCTAAGTTTTACCGATTGGTTCGCCCCCTCTCGGGCTAAAAGTAGAAAATATGTTTTCATACGGAGAGAGAAATGTTGCAGAGCCTACCTTTCGCCTGTGTTGTCATTGGAACGAGTGGAGAGGCTATGCAGTCACGTACCGTATTTCTTACGGCTCGCTGTCGTTCAGTGCCGATTGAGCGCGTTTGTGCATAATCGTGTAGCGAACATTGCACTCGAGCGCTGAGGAAGCGAATTTAAGAAGCTTATCGCCAACGTTTACGACCTGGATGTGGTTCTTCTAGGAGTATCCCAGAGTGGTTATCTGTCTCAATCAACGTTTGCGTCATAGCGTTCTTGTCTTGATTGTTAGACGATTACACTTAGGCACGTGGCGTCACAGTCGCAAAAAAAACCAAAACGACGAAACTTCAATTTTTCGTTTAAGCAGAACTTTCTACGGCATGCGACGTTTAGTAGGGTCACCGATAAATGCGGCTGCGAAACTTTGATAACGTTCACAAAATGGTTCTTTTCCCGCGGCGTCCATCAAAAGAGTAAGTAATTTTCGAATGGTGAGGTTAGCATTTATGACCACTATGATTTACTCATCCTGCAAATACCACTCTAAGGGTAAATATGAAATGCGTTAATCTCAAATTATACCCCTAAACTTAGATGCACCCATAACCTGATTCAGTTTAGCGCAATGTTGAGTATCAATCATAACTTCCTGCGGTCTCAATAACTAGTCCGACGACACAAAATGCCACTGGAAAATTGATTCCACCTTCTTGTTCCACTTGTCTTTAGCTCCTAGTAAGTGTAACCAAGTGAATAACCGCAATGCGTTGAATAAGACAAATTATCTACTGGGATAAACAAAGGCTTTTTTTCTAGGCCTGTGTAGCTTGTTGGGCTTACCTAATCTCCTAACACTATTGCGGTAATGCGATGGCTCGAAACCTATTGTTTTTTGATCCTGAAATTAATTATTAGAGGGTTTAAGATCAGGCAGACTATTTCTGGAAGCAAATAGGTATAACTCTATTACTCCACTGTGAAACCTTACTGATCCTTAGGCTGTTACTTCTTGTTCGAAATCCTCTCTCCTTATTACAAAGCTTGGTCATTGAAAAGTTTCCTTTATTTGGATTAAATGCTATCCTGTGACTCTACAGCAAAATCCTTTTCTCACGATAGTCATAATCTGTGATTTTTTTTCCCTTCATAGTGCTAAATCAAAGACATGCGGTTCCTTTCTGTTTCTAAATTACGTAATTTGCATTATCCTAAATAGTTCGAATAAAACGGAACTTACAACAGAACTTTCTGTTTATTTCCAGCGAGGCCAAACTTCGACGTAGAATAAAATGATAGTTATTAAATAAATATCTTTGACCAATACCAGGTCATCATTTGGAATGAACATAGACCAAATCACATTACCCAGCTTGCCTGCTGGCTTATTTGCAATCTTCTATAGCCTCCAATTCATTCTTTCAGATCAGTGATACTATCAGTTGTCCACGACCTCAATACGAAGATAATAATTATGAGAAAAATCGCAGCATCGCTACTACGTTATATCGCAATGCATCTGTTAGGGCACGGTGACCCGGTGTTGAACAAGATGTTGTGACACGGGTTGTGTGATTGACGCCGATTTAACCATGACCTTCCCAGATGTCTGCTCCAAACAGTTAAGCACGAAATAGCGAAAGAATGATATATAGGGACAATGAAATCATAATGAGATACTTCAGGTGTGGTTGCAACGGACTCAGCTAAATACATTTTATACTGACCGAATAATGGCGTTCTCGATATATTCTTTCCTCTGTTACAGAGGCCTTAAGTCCGTATTGAATAAAATCCATACCATACGCACAAACATATGGGCTCAATACTACAATACGGTGATCAGGTTTACGAGCATTGGCCGAATGCTTAGATCTCATAATCTATTGGGTATAACCATTTCAGAGGCACAAATCATCGTCTTTTCATTTGGGCCATCAGGGAAAGGGCGTATGGGAGTTGCTATGGTTTTTTTCAACAGTACAGAACATCCCTCTTTCAAGAAGCCGTTGTTACTCATAAACTTCAACGATTTCGCTTTCGAGTACTATTTTCGTTGTACTAGAGTTTATAGAGATCGGTTTAAGGCCCACAGGCTGCCTGTACCGTCGCTTGCATGATGACGGCTCGGCGAGGAGATAGTACCTGGATTCCAGGGAGTTGCTCGTCTTAGCATGGTAACGTCTACACAAAATATTTCACTGTATTAAAAGCATTAATTGTGGTCAGTTGAGATAATTTACCCGGCGCTTTATACGCAAAGGACGAGTCGAGATGCTGACGATAGGCTGCTTTTCTTTGACACTGCAGGACATAACTCTTCTGTTAGATTCATTGCTAAGCTTTATATTAGATGCCGTGCAGCACTGTATTCTTCATGCTCTTTCTTCGCTACTTATAATGTTTATGAAGCTAAAAGATAGTACTTTATGAAAATTCTCATGATTAAGATCTCGATAACGTCTAGACGTCCGCTTGGATAAAAATATTTCTAAGGCACTTTCCTGCAGATAGAACCCCAAGGTGTTTTTCAGTATGAAGCTATTTTGAGGAGCTCAGTTGGAGAATTGCACGAATAAAGTTGGAAAAATGCTCGCTGAATATTTGAAAAGTAACTTCACATCTAAAAGTTATTTTTCTTTTACGTACGATCATTATGTTAGTGCTCTAGTTATAGCGGTCTAACTGTAGACGCCAGTCGCTGTTTTTTTTTATCAGATCTGAATTCTACTTTGCAAGCAGTACAATATTGCATTACGGATGTTTTCCAAATATTTCACGATTTCATTGTACCGGGTAGTGTCTAGCCCTTTCAGAGTGTTTCTTTTCCTTTCTTTTAAAAACGCACACGTTATGCCTTAAGCAAGAAGTTTGCACAAGGCATTCCTATCTTTGCTTCTTTTCGTCATTACTAACTTTAAAATATTATTCCTAGATAATCAACCATGCTTCCCACAGATGCTTTACCGTTCCACCACTTCTATCTTGGACCCGTTGGACTGAAACCGTTGGACACCCGGGGGCAATAATTTCAGTGTTTAGAATTTTTGCACATTCGGTCGGTTTCTACGCTTTCTACGTACAGATGGCAAAACTGAAATAAGGTCGGCCACTTTTATGTATTCTTGTTGGCCTTAATGCTGCTCTCGGTCCTTTGTTAGAGTCGACCTATGTCATGAAAAGTTCTGTAAATCGATCAAGTACCATCTCTGCAAATCTTACCAATGTTTTCAGTGCCTTCCTGCGCTCTTTATACCGACGTATTTCTTTCTTATAAGTACCGAGATCTACCACTTGTCCGACAGAAGCTTATCGATAACTCCACACATGTATGTCTTCTGCGGTGTCATTCTAAAAGTACTCTGTGACTCTTAAAAAAACTGTATATCTCTCGTACCAAAAAAAGGGGAGATGATAAGAAAGCTCGCGTGAATGTGCCATTCAGTCTCAGCTCTTCGAGCTGCTTGCCTTGGCACTCATGGGCGCACACAGAGAACTATGACTTATTAGGCTAAACAAGTCGAATGTCACGTAGCCATCGTATCGACTGCAGAAGCTATTCCATAGTGGAAGAACTAGCACGAAGGTGGCGCAGCAGGACATGTAGGAACTGCTCCAAGGCAAGTTAAGGGCGATAATGACGACGCAACATTCGAAAAAGAGAAAATGCTGTTACATCGTAAGGA